>NC_083767.1:60987363-61037363 GCF_963514075.1 Conger conger | reverse complement strand
GTGAGAGTGAGCGCTGTCAGTACTGCAGGTGAGAGTGAGCGCTACAGGAGCGTGTCAGTACTGCAGGTGAGAGTGAGCGCTACAGGAGCGTGTCAGTACTGCAGGTGAGAGTGAGCGCTACAGGAGTGTGTCAGTACTGCAGGTGACAGCACTACAGGAGCGTGTCAGTACTGCAGGTGAGAGTGAGCGCTACAGGAGCGTGTCAGTACTGCAGGCGAGAGTGAGCGCTACAGGAGCGTGTCAGTACTGCAGGTGAGAGTGAGCGCTACAGGAGTGTGTCAGTACTGCAGGTGAGAGTGAGCACTACAGGAGCGTGTCAGTACTGCAGGTGACAGCACTACAGGAGCGTGTCAGTACTGCAGGTGAGAGTGAGCGCTACAGGAGCGTGTCAGTACTGCAGGTGACAGCACTACAGGAGCGTGTCAGTACTGCAGGTGAGAGTGAGCGCTACAGCAGTGTGTCAGTACTGCAGGTGAGAGTGAGCGCTACAGGAGCGTGTCAGTACTGCAGGTGAGAGTGAGTGCTATAGGAGCGTGTCAGTACTGCAGGTGAGAGTGAGCGCTATAGGAGCGTGTCAGTACTGCAGGTGAGAGTGAGCGCTACAGGAGCGTGTCAGTACTGCAGGTGAGAGTGAGTGCTACAGGAGCGTGTCAGTACTGCAGGTGAGAGTGAGCGCTACAGGAGCGTGTCAGTACTGCAGGTGAGAGTGAGTGCTACAGGAGCGTGTCAGTACTGCAGGTGAGAGTGAGCGCTACAGGAGTGTGTCAGTACTGCAGGTGAGAGTGAGCGTTACAGGAGCGTGTCAGTACTGCAGGTGACAGCACTACAGGAGCGTGTCAGTACTGCAGGTGAGAGTGAGCGCTGTCAGTACAGCAGGTGAGAGTGAGCACTACGGGAGCGTGTCAGTACTGCAGGTGAGAGTGAGTGCTACAGGAGCGTGTCAGTACTGCAGGTGAGAGTGAGCGCTACAGGAGCGTGTCAGTACTGCAGGTGAGAGTGAGCGCTGTCAGTACTGCAGGTGAGAGTGAGCGCTACAGGAGCGTGTCAGTACTGCAGGTGAGAGTGAGCGCTACAGGAGCGTGTCAGTACTGCAGGTGAGAGTGAGCGCTACAGGAGTGTGTCAGTACTGCAGGTGACAGCACTACAGGAGCGTGTCAGTACTGCAGGTGAGAGTGAGCGCTACAGGAGCGTGTCAGTACTGCAGGCGAGAGTGAGCGCTACAGGAGCGTGTCAGTACTGCAGGTGAGAGTGAGCGCTACAGGAGTGTGTCAGTACTGCAGGTGAGAGTGAGCACTACAGGAGCGTGTCAGTACTGCAGGTGACAGCACTACAGGAGCGTGTCAGTACTGCAGGTGAGAGTGAGCGCTACAGGAGCGTGTCAGTACTGCAGGTGACAGCACTACAGGAGCGTGTCAGTACTGCAGGTGAGAGTGAGCGCTACAGCAGTGTGTCAGTACTGCAGGTGAGAGTGAGCGCTACAGGAGCGTGTCAGTACTGCAGGTGAGAGTGAGTGCTACAGGAGCGTGTCAGTACTGCAGGTGAGAGTGAGCGCTACAGGAGTGTGTCAGTACTGCAGGTGAGAGTGAGCGCTACAGGAGCGTGTCAGTACTGCAGGTGAGAGTGAGCGCTGTCAGTACTGCAGGTGAGAGTGAGGCCTGCTGGCCAGAGCCTTTCAGGAACCGAGAGCGCTTCAGGACCATGGACAGGGGCAGAGCCAGAGAGCCGGGAGTGGTTCAGGACCATGGACAAAGACTCCAGGCCACTAGATCCATGTTTCTGAACTCCAGCCCTCTGGGTCCACTTGCCAGAAGGGTTTTGCTGTAACCAGGAACTCACACACCTGATTCAATGACTGGACCAATCAAAACACCAAAAATGCCCTTGATTAGTTCAATCAGGTGAGGTGTGCAAAACAAAAAAGAACCTTCTTGCAGGTGGGTCCTGAAGACTGGAGTTGAGAAACGCTGATCCTGGGGTGACCAGATGCCCAGTATCTCAACCCTTTTCAAGTGTCCTAACTTATTTTGAGAAAATTTAGATTTATCCGATACTTACTAATATTCTTACTGTATTTAAGAGGGGTTTTCTGACTGCAAGTGCCATCATTGTGTATTCACACTGCACCGTGGACACAGAGAGTCCTCCAGAGAATCTGACCGCTGTACATCTGAACCCCGGGTCCACATTAGCCACCAGCAGCTACTGCAGTCCGCCATAAAGCCTGCTGCCCTAAGGCCATGATCGATGCGCTATTTTATCACATTTGCTTTGAAAATGCTGAATAAAATCTAAAATGCCTACAATCGCAAGTTCGGAAACTGCACCTGGCCCACTGTTCCAAGTTTCACGTATTCTCTTTCAGTGCAAAGTCCTCAGTTTCACAACATTATAAGAGTTAAAAGGTCATGCTTCATTCAAGAAGCTGACAGACCTTTGTTAAACTTGGTAAATAAATCTCTGTGGAAAACAGACGAGGCATCCTTCACCCAGCAGAAAACGCTTAGTCCTCGATGTCACACTCTTCTGTGAGTCCTTGGGCTTAGTCCAGGACTAATCAGAGTCTTTTAAGGAGAATATACATTTGAAATTGAATTTAGTCAGAAGCTAGGCTTATTCAGTGTCTGAAAGACTGCAAAAAAAACCCCCCCAAAAAAACCACACCTGCTACCACACTCTTAGCATAATCATGAATGAACGTTTTTTTACTTACATCCTTTTCCCTGTTCCTGTACCATACCTCAACAGAAACAACAGCGTTGGGCGTCCTGAGATATACGAGTTCAGCAGCCTAACTGCACATATTTTCGACGTCTTCTCCAGACTTCTGCGAGGGTGAGCCGTGCTCAGGGTCCAGATAAGCGTGAGGAATGTTGGTGGTTAACCTCATTTCACACAAACTGCTGACCCACAAGCTCTTCTGACAGCTACAGGAATGAAAGTGGTTTTAATAATATCACCCTAAACACAGGCCCGGCCCTGCTTTCCAGAGTCAGCACCTACACCGCGCGCTACATATTAATAAAGACCAACGCTTTGGGCAACTCTTTTTTCGGTACTTTTAGAAACTTAGGTACTTTTTTCTTTGATTAATTGAAGCGTCATAGAAGACGCATAACTCAGCAAAAACTGTGAAACAGGTAAACGGAATATAAATAAGGGGGAAAAACACAGTGTGTCTTTTCTGATTTTATAGCCTGTGGCATATATTAGATGTGAGAAAGCGTGGGGAAGACATGGGTAAAGGTCAACAGTGTTTGAGCAGCAGAAATAAGTAACCCATCATATACTATCGTATACCCATCTTATACTATTGTATACCCATGGTATACCCATCATATACTATTGTATACCCATCATATACTATTGTATACCCATGGTATACCCATCATATACTATTGTATACCCATCATATACTATTGTATACCCATGGTATACCCATCATATACTATCGTATACCCATCATATACTATTGTATACCCATCTTATACTATTGTATACCCATGGTATACCCATCATATACTATTGTATACCCATCATATACTATTGTATACCCATGGTATACCCATCATATACTATTGTATACCCATCATATACTATTGTATACCCATGGTATACCCATCATATACTATCGTATACCCATCATATACTATTGTATACCCATCTTATACTATTGTATACCCATGGTATACCCATCATATACTATTGTATACCCATGGTATACCCATCATATACTATCGTATACCCATCATATACTATCGTATACCCATGGTATACCCATCATATACTAACGTATACCCATCATATACTATCGTATACCCATCTTATACTATTGTATACCCATCTTATACTATTGTATACCCATGGTATACCCATCATATACTATTGTATACCCATGGTATACCCATCATATACTATTGTATACCCATCATATACTATTGTATACCCATGGTATACCCATCATATACTATCGTATACCCATGGTATACCCATCATATACTATCGTATATCCATCACATATCGATGGTATACTTATCGTATATCCATCATATATCTATGGTATACCCACCATATAGCTATGGTATACCTATCGTATATCCATTGTATATCCATGGTATACTATTGTATACCTATTGTATATCCACCATATATCTATGGTATACCTATGATTGGGGATGATTGAATTACAGCTTCGGGTGTACACACATTTCCCTGCTTGTACCCTTGTACCCTCTAATCAACTGTAAGTATTAGGATAAAGGCATCAGCTAAATAACACAATATGTGACTGCGCTGTGATAGGATAGCATCACAACTCAGCCAAGCCATCAGCTGATTCATCCAGAGCCCAGCTTGACTCTCCTGGCCTGTCTGAATTAACAGAGCTCTTGATTTAGACCCACAGACACACAGCAGTAACAAATTGTTATAGTGTGGTTTTATATCATTGCTTTTATTATTTCAGAAGTAGCCATAAAGAGTGAAGTTATATCTCCTGCAAATACGAGGCAATTCATAATAACTCAAAGGTTTGTAGCAGGTGAACTTAGTTACTGAATTACTATCATTTTTGTAATAAACTTGGCACCCAACATGGAGTTGTACTGATCCAATTCCCAGCCTAATTTGGAACGTCCAATTATCTGCAACCACAGAGACACATTCATACACATTCACATGGAGAAGTATCGTTTTGTTTTGCAGTTTTGGTAAAGATGTTCCAGTACCACTGCAGCGGGGCTGTTTTCTTGGGAAAATGATCGTAACTGAAACAGTTCTAGCCAAACCCTGGAATGGAGTCCAGAAGGCATTTTATCAATTTCAATACTTGACTTGCTTGGGGTTAAAAACATCATAACAGCCTGGAGGCATGAGTGCCGGATGATAGAGACATGGTTGTATCGGGCGTGTGATAATGCTGTCAGTGTCTCCACATTCTGACACGCTCCGCGCACGAGCTCGACTGCGGCGTCTGTCTGCCGATTCAGACCTCAGTGACTGGAACGTATCGAACGTTTCATTCATCCTGAGCTCCCTGAAACCAGCAGATCATTTCTCCAAGGCTTCTGCTTCCTCTGAGATTACCGTGAGCAACGCCCCAAAACTGCTGTCACACATCAACCCCCGACACTGCGTCCGCACTGCAGCATTCCGTAAAATGTCCGTCTCTAGGTTCACGAATCAAATTCTGAAACAGAAAAATAAAAAGTACTGGGAATCCCACGACACAATACAAGCCCCCCCCGGTCTGATTTTGCAGGGCTCAGGACACTGTTTCTGTTGCTCATTTGTGTGTGATTCATCTTGTGTTTGGCAAATAGCCATGGTAGAACTAGCACAATGTAAAGCTAGTGAATGGACTCAACAGGACCTCTGCAGGAGATTAAACCTCCTCACACCACGTCACTTCACTTCAGCAGTGCTCGTTCTGAAACAACAGACCCGTGTTGGAACTACGTTTGTCACGGAAGCTGTGAATGTGTGCTGCAACTGTGCAGAATAAAATTAATACAAACAAGATTAATTGATTCATTATATTGAATCCACTTGCCAGTTACACCATGGCGTAATATAAGCCCTTTCAAGGTGATTAAGTCTCCTTACACCTGGTCACATGACCTCATCAAGGCTTACGTTGGAACAGACTTGCTCGATATACAGTCTTCCTTCCATATTGAACCAATATTGTGTTTGCTGAGCAATTACTGTCATTACATTAAATGGTGAGTGTCTGCATTTATATAGCGCATTTATCCAATGCGCTGTACAATTGATGCTTCTCATTCACCCATTCACACACAAACACACACACACACACACACACACACACACACTCACACAGACAGACAGACACAGACAGACCAAGGCGATTGGCTGGCATGCAAAGCACCAACCAGCTCGTGAACCGAGGCATTTGGGGGCTGGGTGTCTTGCTCGGGGACACCTCGACACACCCAGGGCGGGACCGACCCGACAACCCTCCGACTGCCAGGCGACTGCTCTTACCTCCTGAGCTAATGTCGCCCTACATTAAAGTCATGGTTGCCGTAATGTTATGCTGTGGCCGTTGTTTACATTTGGAACATCTTCCAATGTAATATATCTCGTAGCAATATTTTCTTTAATTTAATTTAACACCTAGTACATTTCTCATTACTCATTAGAGTTATTTACACTTCATGGCTCCAGAGGCAGCTGCCTACCTGGGTAATGAGAGAGACCCATGTGGAGACTGTAGCCACGAAGCTATTCTCTCCCAAAGGGAGCCGTCTATGTAGGCAGCATCTCCCTCATTCTGGCAAGGTATCTAGGGTTGTTTAATATTTGACAAGTTCCGCCATTTACCTGACTAATGACCTGAAACCCCGCTTGAATGACTTCTCCTCCTCGTTCTGCCAACTCTGTGGCACCTGGCCAAGTCAGATTGGCTTCTGATTGGCCGGTAAATTCAGGACACAACCACGTCTCTCCAGTCAATCACGTCTCCTCAATGACCAGACAAGTATCCATCTGTCCAGTTTGTTTTATGGATAGTGTAAAAGACACGGCCAAAAACACGCTCGAATCGCATTTCCAACGGGATCCCATCATGAATCTCCCAGCTCTGTCTGAGCCGAGGGCGGAGTCCGCCTGCTGTGTCAGCCTCAGCCAATCAGATCCCTGCAACGATCCTGACGCCCCCCCAACCCCCACCCCCCCCCAGCTGACGGTTCGGCTGATGAAGCCGTCACCAATTAGCAAATGCGCTCATTTACATAATTAATGAACTGGGTGCAGTGGAGGCGCAGTGGTAAGCTGTCACATGCGTTTAGGATTTCTCACGCTTTCTGCTGGGAAACAAAACAGCCGAAAAAGGTACAGAAGCTTGTCGCAGGGATGGTACCCTATGCTGCAGGCGCATAAAATTGTATGGCTAGCCATGGGGTTTAATCATGAATTTGTACCAGTTTTGCTTCATAATAAAAGACACTTATTTGTACCACAAGAACACTATTGTACCATTACAGAGTACATTCAGGAAATGTGTACCCTAAAGAGCAGAAATGTACTTCCACGTACCAGTTCCTCTGCTTAAGGTTAAACATTACTTTAAACACTTTTTATCTCTTACTGACAATATTACGGAGATAATAATTCCAGGAAGCAGGCAGGGCAGATCATTGCTGACCCACCACAAGATCTCCCTACTGTATACTGTGTATAATCGTACTTTTCAGAAAATCTGACTCACAGTAAGGAACAATCACTTCCTCATGAGATATATTCTTAAGAGAATCACAAGATGTTATTTTTGTCAAACAGGCATTAATAGACAGATTTGAGCAGTGACACCCCAGTAGAAGTTAGTGGACGTGTCTTCATATGAAGATGCATGAGTACAATTACCCATAACGCGCTCTGAGGATCTGAGCCAATGTTTATGATTTAATTGCCGCCTGCCTCCTCTCACGCCCGTCTGTCTGATTTACTGGAGCTGCTGGACCAGGGCTGAGCTGCAGCTGCCTGGGGCCTGGGGCCTGGAGGCTGGGGCCTGGGGCCTGGAGTCTGGAGTCTGGGGTCTGGGGTCTGGGGCCTGGGGCCTGGGGCCTGGGGCCTGGAGTCTGGAGGCTGTGGTCTGGAGGCTGGGGCCTGGAGTCTGGGGTCTGGGGCCTGGGGCCTGGGGCCTGGGGCCTGGGGCCTGGGGCCTGGAGTCTGGAGGCTGGGGTCTGGAGGCTGGGGCCTGGAGGCTGGAGTCTGAGGTCTGGGGTCTGGAGGCTGGGGCCTGGAGTCTGGAGGCTGGGGTCTGGAGGCTGGAGTCTGGAGGCTGGGGTCTGGAGGCTGGAGTCTGAGGTCTGGGGTTTGGAGGCTGGAGTCTGAAGGCTGGGGACCAGGGACTGTCATTCCCCCTGTTGCTTGCAAACCCCAGTGGTTAGGAGAGGCATTGTGGTCTATTAAGCCTCTTGTGCCAAAAAGCACAATTTCAGATTACATTACAGTGATTTAGCTGATGCCTTTATCCAAAGCGAACTACAGTTAGACTGAGCTGGGGACAATCACCCCTAGAGCAATGCAGGGTTAAAGGCCTTGCTCATGTGCCCAACAGCTGCATGGATCTTATCGTGGCTACCCCAGGGATTGAACCATCAACCTTCCAGGTCCCAGTCATGCAACATTGGCAGTTAATTTTGTAGCTTCTCAGATGCTGAATTAAAATTAAAATACAATGAGATTTCACAGCCATCCTGCGTTTCGGGGTCTGGGGGATTAAATGTCCGCTGCTCCCCCCGTTCCTCCATGCATTAATCGCCCTACGGTACGTCTACATTCATACTGACGCACTGAGGCAATTTGTGTTGGCTGCCACAAGCCTTCAGGACGGTGGTGAAAAGTATACTGAAAGAACACGGGGGGGAAGATGCCATTTCTATTCATAACCCTAGAGAAGGACGTCATTTTTACCACTGCCACGTAGAGCAAAACACGTGAGGAAAATGAGCAGGCTGGCCTTAATATGCACAATCCCCAATGATTCCTAAACCTGTCCTGGGTGACTCGTGAAAAGCAGCCAATTCATCACCTCAGACAGCAACAGAAAAGCAAGCAGGAATATATTTATTTTCGGTGTTTCCTTATCTTCCGGTGTGGATCACATTCATAAGCCTGTCATATTAGTATGCCCGTCTAACCGCCACTATGTCCTCTGTCGAGTCAGAAGAGGGCAGACAAGCGAGGCACACAGACAGGAAAACAACAACAAACAGCAAGTAAACATGGTCCTGTTATTCTGCAGCTTTAGTTTGCATGCATGCCAGACACCTCAGCCCACCTCCTGACTTGAACGTCCTGGCTGAACCTCCTGGCTGGTCTCTTGACTGAACCTCCTGGCTGAACCGCCTGGCTGGTCTCCCGACTGAACCTCCTGACTGAACCTCCTAGCTGGTTTCCCGACTGAACCTCCTGGCTGAACCTCCTGGCTGGTCTCCCGACTGAACCTCCTGGCTGAATCTCCTGGCTGGTCTCCTGACTAAACCTCCTAGCTGAACCTCCTAGCTGGTCTCCTGACTAAACCTCCTGGCTGGACCTCCTGGCTGAACCTCCTAGCTGGTCTCCTGACTAAACCTCCTGGCTGGACCTCCTGGCTGGACCTCCTGACTGGACCTCCAGACTGGACCTCCTGACTGGGCTCCTGTAGTGACCCAGCCCCTTCAGTGCAGCCCACTGGGATTTCAACCTCCCATGACACTCAAATTCCAAACCCTGCTATTGGCTTACGAGGCTAAAAGAGCTACATCCTGATACCTCCAGGCCATGGTCCAGCCGGACAGCCCAACCGGAGGGGTGCCTAGCTCTCCCCTCCCTGCGACTGCCTGGCCAATATGCTGAAACTTCAGAGGATTGTCACGCAGGGAAGTAAAGTTATTGGACAGCGGCGAGCCTCCACAGTCTCTCCACCGTGCGTTTCGGATGCTTCCTTCAGGCCGCAGGTTTAAGGTCCCATACGTGAAGAACTGCCTGAAGAACCCATTCATTCCCACTGTAATGACTCCGCTCAACACCACTCAGAGACGGATACCAGAAACCATATGCGACTGGTACTGAACTCTGGTACTGAACTCTGTTTTAAATGTATTTTACTAAGTTCATGCATATTTATTGTGTGTATTTTCTGTATGTTACATCATTAAATGTATTTATTGGACACCAAGCAGTTGGAGGCCAAAGGTAAATTTCCATTTTTAATTGAACGTGCAATAATTCCAACCACACTGTTCCACATCTCCTCCCTGTAACTACCCTATATTCTCCTATCCGAAAATTACTTTCTCTACTTCCCTACAACATTGCAGTTCTAGTGACAAGGGATGACCTATTGCCGGGGTGTTATGGCCCAAATATTGCTATTTGCACTAATCGCTATATGGGATGTTAGTCATTTATGAATCTAGGCATTTTCTTTATTTTTTGGCACTCATAATAGTCAGCAGCTCTGAATAAGAGCATCAGCCTAAATGCCTAAAATGACTTTATCGTAACGGTACCAATTCCGAGCTCTGGTGGTGTTTGTTCACCGTGTTAAACTCAGCTTGCGTTAGTTACCTTGGCTAAGAGCATGAATGATGGATTGTACACACTCGCTTGTTCTCGCTCTGCGGTCCACCGGCAGCGCTGCTCGGTCACTGAGACAGAGTAAACGTCAGCGCGTCGGGCAGCACCATCACGGCGCTCGGACCTGTCCGGGCGGGCGCGACGGCACGGCCGGTTCTGCACCGCATCGTGGGCCAGCGCCGGTCCCGGCAGGCAGCCGCACGGGCCAGGTCCCGTACCGGCCCGCGGGGTGGGTCACGAACTCAGCAGGCCCAGCCAACAACCACGGGGACCGTTTCCCACATCGTCTGTACGGGTCCGCGCCTTCAGGACGTACCGTTTCGTGGCGAGCTCGGCCTGAGGAATCTCATTCTAATGAGATGGTCATGGGATAATTCAGAGATAATTGTGTGGTACACAAGCCGGGTTGCATTTAATCAGCTTTCATCATCTTTAAATGATAATGAGGTTGGCAACGTCTCTGATTTACAATTAGGGGCCGTCTTGTGTCTCAACACACAAGCTCAATTATTTTGTGCGTTTTGAACAGAGGCCGGTTGGAAATTGCTGTGTGTGGGTGTGTGTATGTATGTATGTGTGAGTGTGTGTGTGACTGTGTATGTATGTATGTGTGAGTGTGTGTGTGTGTATGTATGTATGTGTGAGTGTGTGTGTGTGTATGTATGTATGTGTGAGTGTGTGTGTGTGTGTGTATGTATGTATGTATGTATGTATGTATGTGTGAGTGTGTGTGTGTGTGTATGTATGTATGTATGTATGTATGTATGTATGTGTGAGTGTGTGTATGTATGTATGTATGTGTGAGTGTGTGTGACTGTGTATGTATGTATGTGTGAGTGTGTGTGTGTGTGTGTATGTATGTATGTATGTGTGAGTGAGTGTGTGTGTGACTGTGTATGTGTGTGTGTGTGTGACTGTGTATGTATGTATGTATGTGTGAGTGTGTGTGTGTGTGTATGTATGTATGTATGTATGTATGTATGTATGTATGTGTGAGTGTGTGTATGTATGTATGTATGTATGTGTGAGTGTGTGTGACTGTGTATGTATGTATGTGTGAGTGTGTGTGTGTGTGTGTATGTATGTATGTATGTGTGAGTGAGTGTGTGTGTGACTGTGTATGTATGTGTGAGTGTGTGTGTGTGTGTGTATGTATGTATGTATGTATGTATGTGTGAGTGTGTGTATGTATGTATGTATGTGTGAGTGTGTGTATGTATGTATGTATGTGTGAGTGAGTGTGTGTGTGACTGTGTATGTGTGTGTGTGTGTGTGTGACTGTGTATGTATGTGTACACTACACTATGTTGGGGGGGTGTACTGTCTAGGGCCAAGATCACTGGCCACCTGTTTCTTGCTGATTCCATGTCAGGGATCAACATTCGGTACTTTTATATCTTACTGACCAAAGATAAAATGAAAAGATTTTAACCCTGTTACTGGAGTATCATTAACCCATCATCCGTATCATTAGTAACAGTAACAGGGTTGGGCAGCCCCGATCTCCAGCCAAAGAACCATCAGAAGAGAGTATGGAGCTGAACGTCACGTGCAAGAAGAGTCACAACCGTGCTCGACACCAGGCACTTGCAATAGTTAGGCGCAGTGGCCTCCTCGTATACCCAAGGTTGAGGTTCAATCCCAGGTGTGCCACCGGTTTTGTCCCAAAGGAGCGCCAAACCCAGTCACCTTCGTCCATAAGCAGTACACATGGAATACCAACCGCCAACTTTCCCCAGATACTGTGCGTAACCAATTGTCTGAACTCCCTAAAATAAAAACGAATCTGTCTACAATGAAACATTTTACTTATGCAGTCTGTGTTGTGGGTCCCTCTGGATTAGAGTGCCTGGTAAATGCCTGTAATGTAATTGAATCCCCCGGGCCGATCCGGGAGAGGGGGGAGATGACAGGCAGACTGAGCGAGCTCTGGCCTGACAGCCTGTCACACAGAACAGAGCCCCTCAGTGTGTCAGACCAGAGAGCCCCTCAGTGTGTCAGACCAGAGAGCCCCTCAGTGTGTCAGACCAGAGAGCCCCTCAGTGTGTCAGACCAGAGAGCCCCTCAGTGTGTCAGACCAGAGAGCCCCTCAGTGTGTCAGACCAGAGCCCCTCAGTGTGTCAGACCAGAGCCCCTCAGTGTGTCAGACCAGAGCCCCTCAAGGGCCCAACAGCTGTGCGGATCTTATTGTGGCTACACCGGGATTAGAACCACCAATCTTGTGGGTCCCAGTCATTTACCTTAACCACTACCCTACAGACCAGAGCCCCTCCGCGTGTCACACGCCAGGATGAAGACGTGAAGCAGGGCTGTGAGAAGCAGGGCTGTGTGAAGCAGGGCTGTGTGAAGCAGGGCTGTGAAGCAGGGCTGTGAGAAGCAGGGCTGTGTGAAGCAGGGCTGTGTGAAGCAGGGCTGTGTGTAGCAGGGCTGTGAAGCAGGGCTGTGAGAAGCAGGGCTGTGTGAAGCAGGGCTGTGTGAAGCAGGGCTGTGTGAAGCAGGGCTGTGTGAAGCAGGGCTGTGAGAAGCAGGGCTGTGTGAAGCAGGGCTGTGTGTAGCAGGGCTGTGAAGCAGGGCTGTGAGAAGCAGGGCTGTGAGAAGCAGGGCTGTGAGAAGCAGGGCTGTGTGAAGCAGGGCTGTGTGAAGCAGGGCTGTGAAGCAGGGCTGTGAAGCAGGGCTGTGTGAAGCAGGGCTGTGTGAAGCAGGGCTGTGTGAAGCAGGGCTGTGTGTAGCAGGGCTGTGAAGCAGGGCTGTGAGAAGCAGGGCTGTGTGAAGCAGGGCTGTGTGAAGCAGGGCTGTGTGTAGCAGGGCTGTGAAGCAGGGCTGTGAGAAGCAGGGCTGTGTGAAGCAGGGCTGTGTGAAGCAGGGCTGTGAGAAGCAGGGCTGTGTGAAGCAGGGCTGTGTGTAGCAGGGCTGTGAAGCAGGGCTGTGAGAAGCAGGGCTGTGAGAAGCAGGGCTGTGAGAAGCAGGGCTGTGTGAAGCAGGGCTGTGTGAAGCAGGGCTGTGAAGCAGGGCTGTGAAGCAGGGCTGTGTGAAGCAGGGCTGTGTGAAGCAGGGCTGTGTGAAGCAGGGCTGTGTGTAGCAGGGCTGTGAAGCAGGGCTGTGAGAAGCAGGGCTGTGTGAAGCAGGGCTGTGAGAAGCAGGGCTGTGTGAAGCAGGGCTGTGAGAAGCAGGGCTGTGTGTAGCAGGGCTGTGAAGCAGGGCTGTGTGAAGCAGGGCTGTGTGAAGCAGGGCTGTGTGAAGCAGGGCTGTGAGAAGCAGGGCTGTGTGAAGCAGGGCTGTGTGAAGCAGGGCTGTGTGAAGCAGGGCTGTGAAGCAGGGCTGTGTGAAGCAGGGCTGTGAGAAGCAGGGCTGTGTGAAGCAGGGCTGTGTGAAGCAGGGCTGTGTGAAGCAGGGTCCTGTGAAGCAGGGCTGTGTGAAGCAGGGCTGGGAGAAGCAGGGCTGTGTGCAGCAGGGCTGTGTGAAGCAGGGCTGGTGAAGCAGGGCTGGGTGAAGCAGGGCTGTAAGAAGCAGGGCTGGGTGAAGCAGGGCTGTGAGAACAGGGCTGTGGCTGGGTGAAGCAGGGTCCTGTGAAGCAGGGCTGTGTGCAGCAGGGCTGTGTGAAGCAGGGCTGTGAAGCAGGGCTGTGTGAAGCAGGGCTGGGTGAAGCAGGGCTGTGTGAAGCAGGGCTGTGTGAAGCAGGGCTGTGTGAAGCAGGGCTGGGTGAAGCAGGGCTGTGTGAAGCAGGGCTGGGTGAAGCAGGGCTGTGTGAAGCAGGGCTGGGTGAAGCAGGGCTGTGTGAAGCAGGGCTGTGTGAAGCAGGGTCCTGTGAAGCACGGCTGTGTGAAGCAGGGCTGTGTGAAGCAGGGTCCTGTGAAGCAGGGCTGTGTGAAGCAGGGTCCTGTGAAGCAGGGCTGTGTGAAGCAGGGCTGGGTGAAGCAGGGCTGTGTGAAGCAGGGCTGTGTGAAGCAGGGCTGGGTGAAGCAGGGCTGTGTGAAGCAGGGCTGGGTGAAGCAGGGCTGTGTGAAGCAGGGCTGTGTGTAGCAGGGCTGTGGCTGGGTGAAGCAGGGCTGGGTGAAGCAGGGCTGGGTGACGGTTTCCTCTTCAGAGTCCGGCCGGGCAGGACGTCTGACACGCCGAGACAAGGACGCAGCAAACAGGGAAAATTAATTTCTGAGGGAAAATTAAATTCCACTTCCTTGGCAGAGGGAGTGGCATCCTCACTGAGGAGCCAAAGGAAAATCAAAGACCCAAAAACTCAGGCCAAAGACTAATCATCGATGAACCACCCTGCCTGCAGGTACCAGGAACAGACGCGTAGGTGTGTACAGTGGGCACTTAGATCAGAGAGCACTACGCTGAGGAAACTTCACCATTCTGAACGTTTGGCGCACATTCTCATTCAAACAGAGGCCTGGAGCATTTTTACTCCAGGAACGTAACGGCTCGCTGGGAGCCATTTTGTAATCAACTGATCATGAGACAAAACTACGTAAATACAGTATGCAAGAGTTACATTTTCCAGAATCTGAGATGGGATTTGAACATTTGAACAAACGTCTTAGACAAACGCTTTTCCTCGGGAACCAGCCCAGCTGACTGTGCTACACACACACACACACACACACACCAGGGTCACTCCCCTTACACAGTACTGGTCATTTTGCTCTTCGGAATAAAGTGCCTCCATCCAACTTCATCCTCTGCCCACTAAAAGACAGTTGCAGTCGGGGGCAGTGGGCCAGAACTGACTGTTATCCCATACCAGACCGTCTACATTTACAGTACTGGACCTCTTCAAGCGCTGAGGCACACATGCTTATTCATTAGTTCAATAGTTCTTCTTTTTTAACTGAAGGGAGTTTAAACATAAGAGCTTCCAGTCCTTCCTCATTACCCTGGGCCCGGCCGTGGTGTTAAAACACGACCCTCCCCCTGCCCATACTGACAGTCTGCAGTAGAGAGACGGGTTTTGGGAGAAACATCAGAAAAGCCGAGCTCCCCGCAGGCAGAGCTCAGCGGCGGAACCACCACAGCCAGCAGAGGAAGCAGAGGAAGCAGAGGAAGCACACTACCGAGGCACAGCGTGTCTCCAGAGAAACGCCGTGCCTGTGAAATGAGCACCAGGAGGAGAAACCCCACCTGCCAAACCGTACAGGCTGGAGGGAAAAAGAGGGAGAGAGAGAGAGAGAGAAAGAGAGAGATAGTGAGTGAGTGAGTGAGAGAGACAGAGAGAGAGATAGAGAGAGAGTGAGTGAGAGAGACAGAGTGAGAGAGAGAGAGAGAGAGAGAGAGGAGTGAGAGAGAGAGAGAGGGAGGGAGGGAGAGAGAGAGGGAGGGAGGGAGGGAGAGAGAGAGAAAGAGAGAGTGAGAGAGTGAGAGAGTGAGAGAGAAAGAGAGAGAGAGAGGGAGGGAGGGAGAGAGAGCAGTTGAATTCGCTCCATACCACTGATCCCTCCCAGAACAGAATGCCGCACCTCTCTGCAGAAACAGCTGCATTTCTGGAGAGCGCTGAGCGTAAAATCTCCAACGCCCCAAGACCAGGAGACAAGCCTGAAACCCGGAATTCTGCAGACTTCCAGTATTCAATTCCCTCAGAGGCCTGACAACACAATCATTCATTAAGCTGTGTCCATGATACACTGTGACTGATACACAATAAACATACACACAATACACGGTGCATGATGAACAGTACATTAAAACTGACCACTACACATTTCCTCATTTCAACAGATAGTTTTCTGCTCTGTAACTGTAACTGTAAATTCAAACCATTGGAATGTTCGTAACATTCTTTCTTCATTCATTTTTTTCCCTCCATCCTACCTCCGCACATTGCCGGCCAGCGGAGGACGGGCTCCCCCTCTAAAGCCGGGTTCCTCCTGAGATTTTTTTTTTTCCCATTGGGGAGTTTTATTTAAAGGTGTATTTGCTATGTTGGGGCTCATTCACGTGTATTTGCCCATTCCCTCTTCTCTTTGTGACAGTCTGTGTAAAAAGTGCTTTACAAATACAATCGAATTTAATTCATACAGTCACTGTAGCATGACATGGGCTTTGTAGACCCTACACTCAGTCAACAATATCACATGACATTGTGGCTAAAGCTCATTTATGTGTTTGAGGAGCGGCATTAATCACTCCCTAGAGCACGCATAAGCACTTCATTTCAGTAGACACTCAGCTTTTTGTTCAATTTTATGTCGCATGATTTTATAGCAGTCACCCGTTCTCTGGAGTTATTTTCGTTTTTGGCTTATTTTGGGATTTTTTTTCTTTGATTTTGATTTCGGTACGCAGCAGAGAACTTCCACTGGGCTGATTGGAGGTGATTTGACTCACCTGCAGCTCAGACCCTGGGAGCTGGCTCTTAATTGGTCATTGCATTCCCCTCTTGGCCAATCAGAGTGTGAGAGAGAGGCAGTAACCCACACACCTGGTTGATTTCTTCTTTTTTTTCAGAAGCAGAAGAAGAACTTAATTGGCCAGATATTTGATACTTATGGGAAAGGCATTTGATAATTATTAGTATTGAAGAGGCATTTGTTGGTTACCAAATTAAAGTACACTGTTCTCTTCAATAAGTCTTCCCTGCTCTCCTTCGTGGTATGTGGTTGGGGACTGGTTCTCAAGCTTCTTCCTGATCAGCTGAAGTTTGGGATATCAGTACCACCGCCTCACTGTATGTGACTCATACCTGATTGTAGAAAATCATCTCACTGCTGCTTCAGCCCTTACCCTCAAGACATTACTCATCTCATAAATGATTACTTAAGTAGGTGTGCAGCCAATTATACACGGATTGGATTAATTGGCGAAAAACTGTAGGAGAGGAGAATGACTCATCCTGTCAGGGCCCTGCTTGAAGGTGTAGGAGTCAGATGTTCTGGAGCTGGGTGGGCGATCCTGCTCCCAGAGGGCCGGGATGTATGCAGGGTTTTGTTTCCACAAATTGCCCTGGCTAAACAACGTAATTAGCAACACTGGTTACCTTGCGGATTGCATCACAGTAAAACGTTTTTATATACTGTAGGGACACGAGTGGTCTTTCATCAAGAGCTCATCAAGAAATGTAGGCAAAGTGCAAATGTTAGGGCTAATTAAGAAGGCCTGAAGTTACATTACATTAATGGCATTTGGCAGACACTCTCATCCAGAGCAATGTACAGTTGATTAGACCAAGCAGGAGACAATCCTCCCCTGGAGCAATGCAGGGTTCTTATTGTGGCTACACCAGGATTTGAACCACCGACCTTGCATGTCCCAGTCATTTACCTTAACCACTACGCTACAGGCCACCCCTGAAGCTGGCATGAAACCCTTGTGTCCACGTCTGACCTAGTGTGTCAAATCCACATAATGCTAAAGTCCTGCATAACCAGGGGCTCATTCCAATCGCTTATTCTCCTCTCAGCGTCTACTTGCTCCTGACCCAGAAATCGATCAAGGTCCGCCCATCTTTAAGGACATGCCAAGCCATTAACTTCTTCTTCTAGCACCCGGGAGGAACATTTTAAGAACTCCCAAACTTTCCATTCGTGTGACGAATCCCAAACGCATCCTGTATGGAAGCATTTTCTCCCGAAGCGTGACGTATAAACGACCGACCTGTGGATCCACCTCTGCCCATCCGCCAGGTCTCAGACTGACGTGGCTTCAAATAGCCAAGTTCTGGGCGGTTGTGTGCCGCACTGGGTTTGAACAAGGCCCGTCGTGTTCAGGGTACCACTGGATACACAATGACATCTCCATGAGGTTGTATCTACACAGCAAAAGCTATTCTACATACACTACTTGCCGATTTGTCCTGAAGTGAAATTGAGAATTATTTAGTAATTTCTTCATTTTCTTTCATTAAAACTCGGTGAAAGTAAATTTCACCCCTCACCAAACATTTATTTTTTCAATTATCACTCGACGCCTTTTTTTCATGAGCAAACATTTGTATTTCTTTGACATTTACAAAGAGGAGGGCAACTGAATGAGATTTATTTTTTAATTTGCAGTGCAACAGACAGTAAAACAAATTGCAGACACGAGTGGCATTTAAATGATTCGCACATGCCCACTGATCCCATTCTTCAGCAGAACGGAGCCTTGAGAAAGTTAGTCCATTAAGCGGGCTTACGTACGACATTACCGCTCGTTTTCTCCGCATTACCCCAGACACGCAGACACTCATTCCCTTCTGATGACGTCCGCTCCCACTGGCAAACTCGGTCCTCCAAAACGCGAATCAAAATGGCTCCCTGCGCATTACAGGGACATGTCTACATAAACCTTGGTCACAGAAATGAAATGAAAACCTTGCACATGATTACACTGGAGTCACCTGAAGCTAGAGCACGATGTAACTGAGGGAAAACTGTGTGGAAACCAACCCCGGCCTCCACCCCTTGACCAACACCCAGCACCCAGGGAACTGTGGCTCTAAATGGCAGATTTCTGACCTTTTTATGATTGGGATCAAAGGCCTGGTTCGTGCTCTTAAGTGGGGGAAACATGGGAGTTGTGCACCAAGACTCCAACAGACACCATGCGTATAGAAACTGCTGCCAGGTATTTCTCCAAATAATATTTTCACTTGGTGGCACGGATGGTGCAGTGGGTAGCACTGCCGCCTCACAGCATGGAGGTCCTGGGTTTGAATCCCGGTTGGCCGGGGCCTCTCTGTGTGGAGTTTGCATGTTCTCCCCGTGTCTGCGTGGGTTTGCTCCCACAGTCCAAAGACATGCAGGTTAGGCTGATTGGAGAGTCTAAATTGCCCATAGGTATGAGTGTGTGAGTGAATGGTGTGTGTGCCCTGTGATGGACTAGCGACCTGTCCACGGTGTATTCCTGCCTTTCGCCCAATGTATGCTGGGATAGGCTCCAGCCCCCCTGCGACCCTGTTCAGGATAAGCGAGTTAGGATAACGAATGAATGAATATTTTCACTTCGTACTCGGTTCGAATATTTTCCTGTTTTAGAATTTAGATTTATAATGCCTTAATGGATGTTGTAATTGGAATATACCTGGAAAAATAAATAGTTAAACCTTGATCTGCGTGGGCTTCTCTGAAAATGGCTGAACACTCTCTCTTATATGGGAATGGGTGGATACCCCCCCTCAACCGTTCTAGGGAGGATGCACATTTAAGCTTATTGTATCAGAGTATTGCACACACAGACCATTGTCATTAAATCAATCTCCTCCGCTTGGCAGTTTGTCCATGTTGAGAACGGGGATAGCTAATGTTGCCCTTCTCGGTTCCCTGAGGCGCTCACATCCATACCTAAAGAAGCAGCGTCCTGCACGACCTCTGAGATGAAGCAGACGTCGCGCCAGCGCCTGAATCTCGCGCACAACGGCCGATGTGACAAGCGGTGCGGTCGGCAGATAACAGTTCAGAGAGCAAGTTACGGTTCAGGCTTCCTTTAGCAAAGGTTTTAATGCCAAATATCCACCGAAATTAGATAGCTAACTAATTTAAATTTAAAGTTAAATTCTTAAATTAGTCAAAGTGAAACAGGGTCAAATTATACAGACACTATTTTGGAGATTCTGGGTCAGCCAATACCAGAATAAAGCAGAAGACAGTGTCCCTACTGTCTTTGAATCTTGGCTCCGCAGAATATCCTCAAACATTTAATAACGTCAGCCTCTTTCCAACAGCACCTGCTGGGCAAAGCTGCCTCCGTCCGGCTCCGCTAACTTCATCACTGGGTTAGTGGGGGGGCCTGCACACCTTAAAGGCATAAACTGTAATGAAATGCAATCATCTGTCAACCGCATGCATGCGGCTGAACACTGGCTGTGCTAGCCATTGGTGGTTTTCTCCGACCGACTCTGTTAAGCAGACGGCTTAGGCCTGCCACTCCACTCGTGGGTGGGACCTTCAGCCCAGCAATGTGCACATCTCAAGCACATCACATACACCTCATCCTCATCTTCATCATCATCATCTTCATCATCATCCTCATCATCCTCATCTTCATCATCATCATCATCATCTTCATCATCATCCTCATCTTCACCATCATCATCATCTTCGTCATCATCCTCATTTTCATCATCATCATCTTCATCCTCATCCTCATCATCCTCATTTTCATCCTCATCATCATCATCATCATCATCCGTTTCTCTGCAGCTATCATTTCCGCCCTCAGAAATGGCCTTCAGTCATGAGATAAAGCTGACTGTGAATAAGAGTTGAATTATGCAATTTGGAAAGGGGAGGGGGGGAAAAAAAAAAAACCCCAAAAAAACATAGACAGCATATTCAACCTGACTGCAGGCTACATCAGAGAGGAACTGACCTACTCCAGTGAACAAAGCCAGGAAGCTCGATGCTTACATTAACCCAGATAGCGAGCTTCTCCTCCGGGCCAAATCCGCACAGATTCTGGCCCGAAGTCAGCCGGATCCAGCACAGACTCCGGCCCGCGTTATAGTTCATACTCCAGTACACAGCGGTACTTTTGCAGTAAGAGGTGAGGCAGTCATGCATTTTTAGTTCCCATCTTCCTGGGGCCCGACTGTGTGGGAGACGGGGAAGCTATCCTACGGTAGGTGTGACTCCCCATTCTCTCCTCCCTCCGCAAACCAGCCAGTGTACTCACGCCTGGACTCAAACATTTGTCGAAGTGTTTCCAGCTTTCCTCATAGTCAATTCAGCGAGTTCATTTCCGTGATCGATGTGCTCAAAAAGTGCTTGTGAAGGCACTAAAAGAAAAAAGAAAGCACCTCCAAACCCCAACTTTATAACATTGTAAAAAAAAAAAAAAAGATTTTTTATTCAGTGTTGTTCCGCTCAGCTGTACAGCAGCCCCAGTAAAACGCTGTAAATAACTTTTTGATGGAAATGCTCAGAGCAATCGAAGCGAGCATCCCCTTGTTGTGACTGCTCCGGCTTTGACGAGGTGTTCACCTGCACGGCTGGAGATGGCGACGGCTGTCAGATCGGCTCCGTCTCACGCGTCCTGAGAAGCTCTGTTTCCTGCGGGAGACTCATAACCTCACTGAGACCCGAGACCCATCCGGACCGCCGTGAAGACGACATCAATGTTCCGCGTCGTGACTAGATCCACGACTGGCTACAGCTTGGCTAGCTTTTCATTGCCGTCAAGTTCCTTGAATGCAGAACTGAATGCAGATTTCCAGAGGGCATTGCTGCTTCTCATTAGTATTGGATTGAGAGGCCTTGCAGAAGCTTTACTGTGTGCTGTTTAGGGGTTTGGGGAAATGGGGTGGGGCTCATTCCAATCACTTATCTCCACCTATCGGGAGAGGTGGGTCCACAGGACGGTCAATTCCGAAAAAATACCTCCGGAAAGGATGCGCCGATGTTCTCTCGCTCAAAGGAAAGATCCTGACCCCCTACCTTCCTAGCTCCTGGAAGGACCGTTTCAGGGGTTGGAGTGTCCTCGAAATGGCGGACCTCGATCGATTCCCTGGGTCAGGAGCAAACCAAAGAAGACAGGATAAAAATAAGTGAGGGTGAGGTTTTGTTCCTTGAGCTGCGGGGTTCTGGCCCCCATGTTGTCTCGGAAGATCTTTTCCAAAACGGGTTGCTGCAAAAAGCCAGCAACTGTTTCCTGGGCAACCAGAATTGGGCTGACATGAAGGAGGGGATGCAGGAGGAGGTGATAAATAAAATTCTGAATTTACGCTGATTAGCCAAAGTGTTGCTTGTGGGTCTTCGATTTCTAACATGGGTGCACAGCAAGGGCCGATCCGCTTCAGGATTTTGTGCCAACTTCTGCTCTTAATGATTTCATTAGCTAAATAATATAATAATAATATCTTGAGCAGACATTTGTATATGCACCAGCTACAGCGGCAGACTGCAAGTGTGTCCTAAAGACTGTACTGTAATCAAGTGCAGGAGTGAAGCAACATCATTTATAGAGCTGTCAGAAAAATAAATTAAGGTAATTGGTTGGAACAAAAACCAGCTCGCAGACTAGCCCTCCAGGACCGGAGTTGGGTTTATACGCAAATTAAAAGGATGTTTGCATTTAGATGAACTGCTTGAAGGCATTTTAGACACAAACAGTGGTCAGAGCACAACAAGCTGGCAAAGTAGAGGATCAGGAAGCACCAGCACCAGACCATCAGTGACGTGTAGCGTCAAAAACAGTTTTAAAAAAATCTACCAATAGCTTCACCCAATGGCAAAATGATGAACTAATTATGTACTAACCTTCAACCATTACAACAAAATCTTGACTCCTATACACTGCATCACTGTATCGTGTAAGAGTGCATGGGAGTTTAATCTCTTGATATTGTCTCTTTCTCCTGTTTAACTTGTGCCAGGTGTGCGAACCTTATTCACCTTTTAATCAATCAATCAAGAAATCGATAAAACAGGGGTGCTAAACTCCTGAACCTGCATTGTCTGCTGGTTTTTAGGATGTTTTGGCACCAGTAATTAGTCATCGATTGGCTTGAGGGTTGGAACACATTGTTTCCAAGGTTTTAAACCGGCTGTTAATTCAAAGTTTAAAATAAAAAACTGTGGACCCCCAAGGCTTGAGTTGGGCACCCCCTGCCACACGATAATTACCACTGCCCATGGCCTAGGCTATGCCCGTGAGAAGAGCACTGGGAAAACCTCTTTAGTTCAAATAAAATGTTGTCTTACCTGAGATGGAGTTCCACAGGGGAGGGCACAGGAGGCAAACAGAGGAGGGGATCGTTAGTAACATTACAAAACGAGCACCGTTTTCATTGACCGTGCAATGCTCCCCTATATGCATTGATATGTGATTCCTTACACACGGTGTATGCATGCAGTTTAGCGATTCAGCTAACGCTTTCAGCCAACAGCAGGTGCATTTTACAGCTAGGAAAGCACTATTGGAGCTAAAGAGAGAGGCGGAGAAGGGTGAGATGTTTTAAATGCGTGTGTAATATATTGATTGAGGGGCTGCATTTGAAATGCAGGCTTTCACTGGCATGTGGAAGAGAGCCAGTGATGCCGTCTGAGTGACTGAGAGATGCTGGTGGGACAGAGACAGGCTTTCAGGACTGCTGGTCTGGGACCTCAAACTGCCCAGAGCACCAGAATGGAGAGAGAGGGCTGGAGTATATAGTATACAGTAGCAGAGTGGAGAGAAATGGCTGGAGTATACAGTACTTAATTGATAGAAATAAACAAAAAAGACTACATATAATATAAGAACTGGGCTGTATTTTAGTTATCAAAGGTGGAAAATATTTTACTTTAATAATAATTCAGGAGTCAGAGGCTAATGAGGGAAATGGCTGTAGGACTGTAGAGATTGAAGGATATGAAAGTCAGAGATGGAGGATGTGTGTGTGTGTGAGTGTGTGTATGTGTGTATGTGTGTATGTATGTGAGTGTGTATGTGTGTGAGTGTGAGTGTGTGTGTATGTGTGTGAGTGTGTGTATGTGTGTGTGTGCGTGTGTGTGAGTGTGTGTACGTGTGTATGTGAGTGTGTATGTGTGTGAGTGTGTGTGTGTGTGTGTGTGTGTGTATGCATGTGTGTGTGTGTGTGTGTGAATGTGTATGTGTGTGCGTATGTGTGTGAGTGTGTGTGTGTATGTGTGTGTGTGTGTGTGTGTATGTGTGCGTGTGTGTGTGTGTGTGTGTGTGTGTATGTCTGTGTGTATGTGTATGTGTGTGTGTGTGTGTGTGTGTGTGTGTATGTGTGTGTGTGTGAATGTGTATGTGTATGTGTGTGTATGTGTGCACGCGTGTGTGTGTGTGTGTGTGTGTGTGTGGAGGGGGATTAGGTGGAAAGCAGGTTGGGGCGGAGAGGAGGGAAAGCAGTTGCAGGTGATATTAACCTCCTTTTCAAAGAAAGATACAGAGTCATCAGTGTTTGGGAGAGGTAGGGAGGAGAGGGAATAAGGGTTTGTTGGGGTTAGAGGCAGAAGATTGAATTCTGGAGTGAAAGACGGCGGGCTTGGGAGAGTGTAAATGATAAGGTGACCACAAGGTCATGGAAGAATGGCGGATCAGAACGATCGTCAGAGGATTGAGTTTTCTTTCCGTCTTATTTCTCCTGCCTGAGATCTGGCTCTGTGTGTATGCAGTCAGTTCACCAACCACTATGTAGAGAGACTGCGCGCACACACACACATTCACACACACAATGTTACTAAGAGGGGACTCTCACTCTCGACCTGCCAAGAGGGGACTATAGTTTCTGAACATTTTTTTTTCCAAATTGTCCCCACTTGATTTCTAAGTCCCCACTTTGTGGATGTGTAATGACACTGTGGTCCCCTGTTATTGGTAGAGTACACACACACACACACACACACAAAAGGATTTGACAATGCGGCTCCCTGGTACACAGAGGGAGAATATGCTGAAGCCAGCACACACAGGCCAGGAGAGGCACGCCAACACGTCACACACCCAGAGGACATGTAAAGCAGTGTGGCTGTGTGCCTGCCTCTGTGTGCCTGCCTCTGTGCGCCTGCCTCTGTGCGCCTGCCTCTGTGCGCCTGCCTCTGTATGCCTCCTGAACTCCCACTCAGTGTACAACACTGGCATTCGCACGTCATGGTGCTTCTGCTGTAAGCTGAAATTGGTCATGCCTGCTAATCCAGAGCAGGCTCCAGTGGTGGATGGAGCTGTCCTCTCCCACACAGACACACTCACACTCTCTCACATTCTCACATACACTCACACACACTCACACACTCACACACTCACACACTCTCACACTCTCACACTCTCACACTCTCACACTCTCACACTCTCACACACTCTCACTCTCACACACTCTCACTCTCTCACACACTTTCACACACTCTCACTCACTCACTCTCACACACTCACACTCACACTCTCACACACTCACACTCTCACACACTCACACTCTCACTCTCACAGACACTCTCACAGACACTCTCACTCTCTCATACTTTCACACACTCTCTCACACACACACTCACACACACACACACACACTCTCACACACTCTCACACACTCTCACACACTCTCACACACTCTCACACACTCACACACACTCACACACACTCACACACACTCACACACACTCACACACAGACACACACACACACACTCACACACAGACACACACACACACACAGAAAGAGAGAGGCCCTGTTTAAACCAGCTCCAGGCAACTCCGTACCTCCATGTTATCCAGTCTGAAATATGCCTGTGCAATCCACATGTGTTGCCATGGAAGGGCTGGCTTATTTTGTGTTGGGAATACATTCTAAAAATGCATTAAAAAGTAGAACATTTTTAATCATGCTCCTGCACAGTATTGCTCTTCTATTACGCCTCGAATCCCACCTGCACTGGAGCGAGCAGAGCTGTTTGTTCCACTAACCGTTTTGAAGTGTTGGTTTTGTGGAATGTTTGTTCTAGAGCTCGATGCTTTCAGCCGCCAGCATCGATCGGTACACTGGTATTAGAACGTTCAGTTAAGAAGGTTTCGCCGACTTAAACCGACCCTTCCCCTGGCTGTGGGAAGACTGCTTTGTCCTGTCCGAAAAATTCATGCGTCCGGTCGAACAACGCAACCACGGTCCATCCAGACACACGTGTATAAGAATCAGGGACTGTTTCTGCTTACCCAGGGTTCCAACGGGAGCCTGGCAAACGAAGCCATTTCCTGGAGGCGGCCATTTTTGCCACTGGCGTATTTTTTTGGCACTGTAATATGTGAAAGTGGACTCGGTCCCTAAACGGGGAAGGGTCGGCAGTATGGACGGGCAGAACGGGCAGTATGTTTGCACATCTGGCACCAGAGGTGTAATACGCTGCAATACCTCCAGCAGCCACTGGGGTCTGCCATTCCCTGGTCCTCTGCTCTGGACCGATGTCTCTGCCCAGACTCCGACAGAAGGCCCAGCCGATGCCACTAACCACGGCCTAAGCCCACTAAACACGGCAATAAAAGCTACTAAAATGTGAACATTGCTTGTTGTAATACCATGAGGACCCCACACTCCACCAGGTCTTTTTAATTTCATTACTAATCCAGATACAGTTCAACAAAACAGCTGGATGCATGCTGAGGAAGGATTGCCGTCCTTATTGGACTAAAATAAACAAAGAAAATTGGCACCAACTAAGAAAAAATTAGATGACTGATGTTTGAACCTTTTTATATTGAACGCATTTCTGAAAATGCAGTATAAGGCCTTTTTTAAGTCAATATTGTTCTATTCTAACAGTATAAACTACACAGTACATCATCCTAAAGTAAAAGAAAAAGCAACCATTGCGAGCTGAAATGCAGCAGACATGAGCTGTGCTCTGCTGCCATGCCTGTGGTTTTAGGCTCTTAATTAGCCCCAGGACACTATGCAGAGACTTCAGATGCTGTAGAACTCAAATCCACTGTGGCTAGACTGAACCCAGACCATAGTTATCTGTGAAGTGTATGCAGCATGATTTACTGAGCTCACACAGGAACTAATCATTTTAAATTTCACAGGCATCTCAGGTACATGGCAGGCCTGTGGTGTAAATAGTCAGGTATTGCGCAAGCCAGGGACCATAACCAATGTCTGCCAACCACTGTGCTCATCAATGTCTACCACACACTCTTAAGAACAGTGAAAAAACAACAGGCTAGGGAATATAAACTGAGAAACAAAAGCCAACCTAAAAAACGAAGTAAACTCTTGTGTAAGGTCACAG
The DNA here is from genome assembly GCF_963514075.1 of Conger conger. NCBI lineage: Eukaryota > Metazoa > Chordata > Actinopteri > Anguilliformes > Congridae > Conger > Conger conger. The sequence goes on along the minus strand of NC_083767.1, from coordinate 61,010,653 downwards.
AAATACTTTTGCATGTCCAGAAAGCAAGATCAGAGCGACATTCTTTGCAGTGAGACAAACTCTGCATGGGTACCTCAGGTAAATGGGCTGCATGAGCAGGGCAGGTGGGGGTAAGGAGTGGGGCAGGGTGTTTAAGGATTGGGTCAGGGTGCTTAAGGAGTGGGGCAGGTGGGGGTAAGGAGTGGGGCAGGGTGCTTAAGGAGTGGGGCAGGTGGGGGTAAGGAGTGGGCCAGGGTGCTTAAGGAGTGGGTCAGGTGTCAGGTGTGGGTAAGGAGTGGGGCAGGTGGGGGTAAGGAGTGGGCCAGGGTGCTTAAGGAGTGCGCCAGGGTGCTTAAGGAGTGGGTCAGGGTGCTTAAGGAGTAGGGCAGGTGGGGGTAAGAAGTGGGTCAGGGTGCTTAAGGAGTGGGGCAGGGTGCTTAAGGAGTGGGGCAGGGTGCTTAAGGAGTGGGGCAGGGTGCTTAAGGAGTGGGTCAGGGTGCTTAAAGAGTAGGGCAGGTGGGGGTAAGGAGTGGGTCAGGGTGCTTCAGGAGTAGGGCAGGTGGGGGTAAGGAGTGGGTCAGGGTGCTTAAGGAGTAGGGCAGGTGGGGGTAAGGAGTGGGTCAGGGTGCTTAAGGAGTGGGGCAGGTGGGGGTAAGGAGTGGGCCAGGGTGCTTAAGGAGTGGGGCAGGTGGGGGTAAGGAGTGGGCCAGGGTGCTTAAAGAGTAGGGCAGGTGGGGGTAAGGAGTGGGTCAGGGTGCTTAAGGAGTGGGGCAGGTGGGGGTAAGGAGTGGGCCAGGGTGCTTAAGGAGTGGGGCAGGTGGGGGTAAGGAGTGGGCCAGGGTGCTTAAGGAGTAGGGCAGGTGGGGGTAAGGAGTGGGCCAGGGTGCTTAAGGAGTGGGGCAGGTGGGGGTAAGGAGTGGGTCAGGGTGCTTAAGGAGTGAGGCAGGTGGGGGTAAGGAGTGGGTCAGGGTGCTTAAGGAGTGGGTCAGGGCGCTTAAGGAGTGGGTCAGGGTGCTTAAGGAGTGAGGCAGGTGGGGGTAAGGAGTGGGTCAGGGTGCTTAAGGAGTGGGTCAGGGTGCTTAAGGAGTGGGTCAGGGTGCTTAAGGAGTGGGGCAGGTGGGGGTAAGGAGTGGGTCAGGGTGCTTAAGGAGTGGGGCAGGTGGGGGTAAGGAGTGGGTCAGGGTGCTTAAGGAGTGGGGCAGGTGGGGGTAAGGAGTGGGTCAGGGTGCTTAAGGAGTGGGGCAGGTGGGGGTAAGGAGTGGGTCAGGGTGCTTAAGGAGTGGGGCAGGTGGGGGTAAGGAGTGGGTCAGGGTGCTTAAGCAGCGGGCGTAAGGAGCTGGCATGGGGGCTCACCTTGCTCCACCGTCCTTGGGTGTGACATGGGAGCCCGGGTGAATTCCCCCTCTCTCTCATTTAGCGCTGGCACACTGGTAACGTCCGCTATCTGTCTCACTCCAGTCACATGCAGGGGGTGGGGGGGGGGGGGGGGGGGGGAGATGGAGTCCAACCTTTCAGCAAAGGAACAAAACTCCACCTTATCTCCGCTGGAGAGACGAGAGGCTGGTCCGGAGCCCATTACAGCTGCCGATGGAGTCCGCCAGGCACACAAAACTTCACAGAGTTTCCCCACCGATAAAAATTGAGACTTGTGCCCTTAGAAGATACAGCCACCGAGAAGCGAATTGTGGGAACTTGAAAGGCTGAAATTGCCTCGAATGAGTTTGGCTGTATTCCAAAGGGACGCCTTTTTTTTTCGTGTGGGATGAGAGAGTTCTTCAGCTAAATCCCTAACAAACGGTCTCTCATTCAAAGCCATCTTCACTGCAACCTCTGAGCTGACATTGCTTATTGCACTGAATGCAGGTTGTCAAGTATTTCTGATGTAAATTACTTTTAAAAAATGTAAAAGATTTCAAGAGCAACAAAACAACAGCAATCATTTTCAAGCAATTGCAGGACTCTAAACGAACAGTGTGGCAAAATGGGTAGCACATCCTTCTGGACATAAAGTCTTTACAACATTTATTGTACGCCCAACAGAGCTGCAGTGTGTCAATGCGGTGATACTGCATCTCTGCTGCAAGGCCTTGATTCCAGGGTGAGTGTATGTCAGACCGGCATATATTTAGACTGGCATTACAAAAACATTGCATAAGCGGGACTGTTCAGATTGTATGCCTGTTAGCGTGACAGTACATGAAAATCAAAGATTGACAAAGCCACACAGCCACAAAAACAAGCCTTCTCCCCCACCTAAGGCGAAGGGATTACTCCAAAGTAAGCTAATATTTGAAGTGTTTCTTTTCTCTTTTTTTCCAAAAGGCTTAAAACCTCCAGATAGTATTATCGCCTAAGGTGACAGAGTAAGACTTCTCACCAAAACATTTTTAGAAATTATGTGAACACCAGAGTTTTATACGAGAGGCAAGAGGGGTTTACTTTGTGATGCATCTTATACTCTGACATCTGGATTTATGTTCAGAATTCCTGTTGGACTCTGCTGTGAGCTTAGTGGTGATACGGGGAACAAACTGGTGAAGACAAATAACCAGAAGTTAGCAGCATGTCCTATAGCCTTTACCCTGAGTCCTAAACACGACTAAACATCTGTGATTGTTCATATACATACTGTACATAACTAGAATTGGGTTCTAGCGAAGTCATATTAATATGAAATCTTGAATGCCATAATTGTCAACCTTATAATTTCTAATAATGAACTTAGTCACTGGGGCGGCACGGATGGTGCAGTGGGTAGCACTGCCGCCTCACAGCAAGGAGGTCCTGGGTTCGAATCCCCGTCAGCCGGGGCCTCTCTGTGCGGAGTTTGCATGTTCTCCCCGTGTCTGTGTGGGTTTCCTCCGGGTACTCCGGGTACTCCGGTTTCCTCCCACAGTCCAAAGACATGCAGGTCCGGCTGATTGGGGAGTCTAAATTGCCCGTAGGTATGAGTGTGTGAGTGAATGGTGTGTGTGCCCTGCGATGGACTGGTGACCTGTCCAGGGTGTATTCCTTCCTTTTGCCCAATGTATGCTGGGATAGGCTCCAGCCCCCCTGCGACCCTGTTCAGGATAAGCGGGTTAAGATAATGGATGGATGGAACTTAGTCACTTCTTTACCCACTGTGTTTCATCAATGAATGACAACTGAGTAGAAAATGCTTCAACTGCCCCAAGACTGTGTAAAGAGGACTTGGGTAAAGTGCCACCACTGCCCTTTTTTTCCAGGGATCTTTCAGGAGCAGATAATGTGGGAAAATGTTTATTTAAAATCACTTAAGGTGTGAATGTTGATGCCAAGGAACATTCTATGAAGTGTCAGAGAACCAACACACAGGTTTTATTGCTCCAACTCACAACACTACTAAACGCTACTAAATCAATGGGAGGTGTTTAGCACATGGACTGAGAACTAGGCTGAGGAAGAGGTATAATCTCTGGGAGGTGTACAGGCAGAAGTACTATTTGACTTCTCTCACCTCTAATATTCTGTTTTTTCGCTAGTCATTATCCGCAGTGATACTTTGCCACTGAAAGTCAGTAATGTCGACTGGAGATCCAAGGGCTTGTGATCTTCATTCAATCCCAGATCTTAATTAATTGATTGAAGGCACTGATTAGTGGGGAACTCTAATTACTTGTCCCAATCAGTGTTAATCAGAGAGCCACCTGGGAAAGGCAACAATCCTGAGGAGTAGACCCTGCTGCTGTCAGGGAAAGGGTCTGAGAGTGCAAAACAGGCTTACTCCACATTCCCAATGTCAAATCGAGTCTCGTCAGAAAATGTCAAAGTGGTCACACCAAAGATTCAGAAATGGGACAGGGGCCAGAATCACAGAGCGGGATTACGGCGTTAGCTGGATAACTGCAGGGAGTAAAATCCGGAGCGCACCCAAACCCGGAACATGGACTGCAGTAAAGAAGAGCTGCAGGGGGGCTCCCCAGCTCACGCCGCCTTCCTGCTGTTGTGGCCCGGTCCTCACCCGCCCCGTGTTTGAAAGTGCTGAGGTCTGCAGAGCGAAAACGTGACCTTGCCGAGCAGAAACGGGAGGAAGACCGCGGTGGGACGGTCCGGAACCAGGGAGCCGAGGACGGCAGGGACACCACGGACAAAGAACATCCCCCTCAGATCCTCTGCGCCGCCTTTGGAGATATTTCATCTCACTCATCCATTCATTTGACAGGGACAATGCATATCGATAACATTTCTGTAAAGGCAATGGTTAGCCAGGAAGGCAAGATTTACATTGTAGTCCCTGGGCTACATGTTTTTGGCTGTGGGAGAAAACCCAGGCAAGCACGGGGAGAACATGCACACCACACACACAGAGGATCCGGGCCGAGACTAGAACCCAGAACCTCCCTGTGCGGGAGCAGTGCTCTGGACTGCAGCACTGCGAGACCGATATGGCATAGTCATGCAAATAAAGCAATCATTCATCTCTACCGTGAAGAGATGTTGAAAGGTCACATTGAAAAATTGGTCTCACAGCTAAAAGGGAGTCTGGTTCCCCCCCAACCCCAGGGCACACCTGCACGTCTCTGGATTTGTTTTGATTCATGACCTTGGACAGCTATTGTGAAACCATCATCCGTTGGCATTTTTAAAATAATAAGAGGTATAAAGCAGGACAGAAGAGTGAGGAGACCGGTCGCCCTGAGGCTGTCTTCACAACAGAAAAAGCTTGCACCAAAAGGAGAGGAGAGAGCAGAATTTTACTGACCACTGAAGCACTTATGGACCTAAATATAGAATCTGGATTCTCCTCCGCAGCCAGTCCTCTGGGGGCCGTGGCGTCACCGTGGAAACACATGCTGTAGTATTACCCTGGCAGCCTGAACGCACGCAGATCTTAACCCTTTTGTGTCCTGGAACGTATGCTCGACATTCAAAGACAGTGAAGAACTGTGGGGCTTTAGCAACAGTTCGGATGTGATGCAACGCCCATTGGTTTAAGAGACCAAACTGTGACTGGTTGTTGGTTTTGTGGGCCAGTAGGGGGCGATCTTCCCTCCGGTCAAATAATCCCCAATGCCCCAGGGCAGTGATGGGGACATTGTGCTGTTCGTGACTGCATTTTTCAGATGAGCTGTTAAACCGAGGTCCAGGACGTAGGGTTGAGTAGCACTGCAGACACTGTGGCTCGCAGGACGTGGAGTTGAGTAGCACTGCAGACACTGCAGGACATGGGGTTGAGTAGCACTGCAGGACATGGGGTTGAGTAGCACTGCAGACACTGCAGGACGTGGGGTTGAGTAGCACTGCAGACACTGCAGGACGTGGGGTTAAGTAGCACTGCAGACACTGCAGGACATGGGGTTGAGTAGCACTGCAGACACTGCAGGACGTGGGGTTGAGTAGCACTGCAGACACTGCAGGACATGGAGTTGAGTAGCACTGCAGACACTGCAGGACGTGGAGTTGAGTAGCACTGCAGACACTGCAGGACGTGGGGTTGAGTAGCACTGCAGGACGTGGAGTTGAGTAGCACTGCAGACACTGCAGGACGTGGAGTTGAGTAGCACTGCAGGACGTGGAGTTGAGTAGAACTGCAGACACTGCAGGACGTGGGGTTGAGTAGCGCTGCAGACACTGCAGGACGTGGAGTTGAGTAGCACTGTAGACACTGCAGGACATGGAGTTGAGTAGCACTGCAGACACTGCGGCCCGCAGGACGTGGAGTTGAGTAGCACTGCAGACACTGCAGGACGTGGGGTTGAGTAGCGCTGCAGACACTGCAGGACGTGGGGTTGAGTAGCACTGCAGGACGTGGAGTTGAGTAGCGCTGCAGACACTGCAGGACGTGGGGTTCAGTAGCGCTGCAGACACTGCAGGACGTGGGGTTGAGTAGCACTGCAGACACTGCAGGACGTGGAGTTGAGTAGCGCTGCAGACACTGCAGGATGTGGAGTTGAGTAGCGCTGCAGACACTGCAGGACGTGGGGTTGAGTAGCACTGCAGACACTGCAGGACGTGGAGTTGAGCAGCACTGCAGACACTGCAGGACGTGGAGTTGAGTAGCACTGCAGACACTGCAGGACGTGGGGTTGAGTAGCACTGCAGGACGTGGAGTTGAGTAGCGCTGCAGACACTGCAGGACGTGGAGTTGAGTAGCGCTGGCCTTCAATGTGCCATGGAAGAGGCGGTAGGGGCAGGTAAACGGGTGTTTTTCAGGGACTCGGCTGAACTGTCTAAACTATCGAGCTCATCCACCCACAGTCTGCAAACGGTGGGGGAGGCTAATTAAAGTAAATGTGTGTAAACTGAAATTGTGAAATAAGCAGTACTGAAAATAATACACAAGTTATACCTGTTATCAGGTATTGCGTAACTAGGCAACCTGACTGGGATGGTAGATCTTCCATCAGCCAAGTGGGCAGGCTGAACCTCAAACCTATGCAGCATAGTTTGGCGCTTTTAATTTGCAATTATTTCTCCTCCTGTGCCTTGAGGAAACTCTGCACTGGAATTCACTCCTCATTTTAGCAACAACACTGGCCACGGACAATTCAATTTCTGTCTACTGCCCTACTCACTCTTAAAATGGCTGACCCCCGAGGTGATCGCATTACTTGGCAACAGCAAAGGAAACTCGTCTAACTGCTGCCAGCCCTGACAGGAGATTTTTCAAGTACCTTCCTAAGACCAGGGAAAAGGAACTTGTTCCCTCCTCCATGTCCTCTACATTCCTATGGTTCTTGCTGTTCTTACACACACAGCAAGAGCTTAAACAATTAGTTTGTAAAGCGCCTACTGGCACACTTTATTTCCCAGTTGCATTTGAAGTTGGCAGATACTGCAAGACATTGAGGCGACGTGTCATTTGGAAGCGCATTTATAATACAACTCCTCTGCTTTCTGAGGGAAATGGGAACGGACATTTTCTGGGTTGTCACAGGGCCATGGTTGTCGCAGCATTGCAGCTGTTTAGAAAGGTGAAAATAATCATCCACGTCAGTGCTATAAATAAAGACATTATTGATTTATCAGGGACGGTGCACATTAATCAACATTTTCAGTTTCCACATCAATGTAAATGAGCCAGAGTTAGCTAATGAGCTCGTTTTCATCTGTAGTTCCTAACCTGCGTGTCTTTGGACTGTGGGAGGAAACCGAAGTACCCGGAGGAAACCCACGCAGACACGGGGAGAACATGCAAACTCCACGCAGACACAGGGAGAACATGCAAACTCCGCACAGAGAGGCCCCGGCCGACGGGGATTTGAACCCAGGACCTCCTTGCTGTGAGGCGGCAGTGCTACCCGCCGCACCATCCATGCAGACCCATCTCTGGCTCCCCATATGCCCCCCGCCCAGCTTGCCAAATTAGAGGCCTGGATGACGCAACGTCCTGCTACTTAACTCCAATAAGACTAGCAGTACATCAGACACAAGTTCTTAAACATTCCCAGGCATGACTATTGATTCAGATCTCTCATTTCTATCACACATGGCCCTTGCTGGATGTTGTCCTCGCAGGATGATGAAACACTGGTCCATGCCTTTGTAACCTGCAGGCTGGATTACTGTAATGCTCCATTGCCTGGTTGCACCACTGCATCCTTGCGATGCCTCCATATTGTACAGAACATGGCCATGGTACTAACGAGGGCTGGGAAACGTGCACATTCCACTGCTCCCATCTTCTTACTGGTTTCCTGTTAAATTTAGAAAAGACTACGACTCAACTCCTCTTATAAGGCTTTAAATGGTTTGGCTGTAGAATACCTTAAGAGTTATTTATCCCCTATTTTCCTCGAAGATTGCTTTGCTCACAGGATGCTGGCTATTTTAAGTGCCCAAGTATATTTAAAATTACAATGGGAGGCAGAGCCTTGTCTTACAGAGCTCCTGTCTGATGGAATAATCTCCCTTGTCATGTTCAGCCGCCAGACACGCTGTCTTTAAGTGACGGCTCAAAACGTATCTCTTTGGTCAATCCCGCAGTTAGGGATGTGTGAATGGTACAGCAGCACTGTCGAGCTGTTCTGTGGGCTGAGTGGACGATACTCTGGCCCTGTCTCTAGGTGTGACGGCTCGAGTCGGCCATTTTGTGCCGTGGTGGGGTACTGTTTATTCACAATCGCTCATGTTTGCACTCACCCCCTTTCCCCACATGGTTTAGAGCAGGGGTACACTACTCCGGTCCTACAGGGCCGGTCTGCGTACTGCTTTTTGTTCAAACCAATTGCCTTGTTTTTAATCTGCTGACAGCTCTATAAAATGACCCCGGTTCAAGCCTGTACTTGAGCACTGTCAAAAATAAAAATAAAATAAAATAAAATAAAATAAAATAATCATTAGGATGCACTTGCAGTCTGCAGCTGTAGCCGTTACTCATAGACATGTCAGATAAAATATGATTATATGCTTAGGTCAGTTAAATAATTAAGACCAGAAGGTGGCACAAAATCCTGAAACGGATCGGCCCTTGTTGTGCACCCCTGGTTTAGATGAAGTATGCTGCTTTTTGTCGTTGTCGGATTTTCCTTCAAACGCTCGTTTTTGGTTTTTGGGGGGTTCAGGCCTGGGCTCATGGTTTCTCTGATTTCCACTGTAAAGTGTCTGTCACAGTGTCGCCACAGCAGAACGTTCCAGATTTAAATTGCAACCGCCAATTTGAGCTCTACCTACACAATATCGTGACTGTCAGAAATATGAACTCTCCATTGGTTTATTAGGAGTGGGAAGTATTTCAGGTTTAGTGTGAGTGTGACATGTGAGGCCCTGCACTGTGTATAAAACACAAATGCACTACTTTCATAAGGGGGAGAACAGTTATTCTTTCTTTTGACACGTTCCAATATTAGCTGGCAGAAAGGTAAACGCGTAAGAACATCCTATATATGTTTGTCGCATTTATTGTTGAACATAGTGCATACAATGCCCTATAAAAAAAACACAGCAGCTGCCTGGTAAATTGAATCCATGCAATTTTATTAAACGAATGAATTGCGGACAAGTGGTGTCCCCCAAAGGGAAACGCCCCCCCTCCCCTGCCCTGATCTGATCACTGCAGCAGGTCCACTGATGTCCTGCTCCCACACGACTGCTGCAACACAGATACTGCAGTACACTGAATACAGTTCCACACACTGCAGAATTTACACTGAATACAGTGTCACACACTGCAGAATTTACACTGAATACAGTTCCACACACTGCAGAATTTACACTGAATACAGTTCCACACACTGCAGAATTTACACTGAATACAGTGTCACACACTGCAGAATTTACACTGAATACAGTTCCACACACTGCAGAATTTACACTGAATACAGTGTCACACACTGCAGAATTTACACTGAATACAGTGTCACACACTGCAGAATTTACACTGAATACAGTTCCACACACTGCAGAATTTACACTGAATACAGTGTCACACACTGCAGAATTTACACTGAATACAGTGTCACACACTGCAGAATTTACACTGAATACAGTTCCACACACTGCAGAATTTACACTGAATACAGTGTCACACACTGCAGAATTTACACTGAATACAGTTCCACACACTGCAGAATTTACACTGAATACAGTGTCACACACTGCAGAATTTACACTGAATACAGTTCCACACACTGCAGAATTTACACTGAATAGTGGTATGAGCAGATGTGGTAGACCTCAATTTCTTACCATATACCATATACCATATACCATATACCATATACCGTAGCTGCTATTCCACACTCCACTGTATGGTAAACACTTCAAGTAAGCTCTAAGGAGTGTTGTGCATTAATTGTAATCTTATTACATCATACAGGAGGGGATATTTGATTAAGGCTTTTAAATTCATTAAAGGGATTAAGGAAGTGAACTACAGGAGATTATTCAGGGCGAGTTCGGTTAGCGGAACGAGGGGACACAAATGGAAATTGGCAAAGGATAAATTCCACAGATATTAAGAAGTATGACTGGGAAACCAGTCCAATCCAAGGTTAGCATCAGTGCGAGTGTTCAAATCAATTTCCTTGGTCCATATACAAAACAAAGGCATTCTTCTAAAGTGGGGACAACACATTCAACAAAAAAACAAAAAGAAAATATGTTTGCAGAGTCCATACAGAATTGTGAAAAGAAAATATTTATTTTTCGATCCCCAAAGCAAATATATACTCCGACGGCTCTACAGTTTGGAAGGAGAAAGCGTGAAAGGCTCCCACACACCTTTCGCATGCCGTAAATATTGGCAGATTACCCATAAAAGCATATAATTACATTGCTTTATTGCTGAAATGGTACATGTTTCATTCTTAAATGAATCTATTGCAATCCGTCCTTTGTGTTTTAGAATTCTTCTTTCCATTCTACAGAAACCACACAAATGTAAAACAATTCCAGAGAGGCAAATCGATTCCCACGTCCATCAGCCATTTGACAAACAAAAGAGACCGGTGACACACAAGGTGTAAAAATCTAAACTGACCAATCAAAGACAAGGTCAAAATCCAAGCTTTTGACTCTTTGTGGTCCACATGCAAATAAATGTCTTGAATTATAATTACATCAGCTAACCATTAAAGAAATCACCTCTCTCCCATAAACCAAGACAAACATTACTACACACTGTACTGGATTTTTTAAATCAACCCCGACCCTCTGAAATCAACCCACGCCTTACTTCACACAATTGTCTTATTTTCTTTACAGATGATGGCACATGAAACACGACCTCATTCGTGAAAACATGCTTCATGCGGGCGCACTCCTTGATGCAGAGATTTGAGAGCTTGTGGCGTCGGTATCTGCATATCGCACAACAAGTCCCGGTACAGGAAGCCACGTTTCTGAAAGCTTACACGAATCCCTGCCATCTGCGAGACGCACTGCGCAGCCCATGTGTTCGCCCCGCCAGGTGACACCCACTGCTCCTCATTCCCAGGGAAAACGGTCCAAGGGTAACTCTTTACAGTAAGGTCACATGAAGAGGCATCGTACAAATGTAGTTGTTAACTAACTACTGAAGTTCATCTGCAAGGCATTGTATGTATGTGTACATACACATTATATTGACAACTACATTAGCTAATGCCAGTTAATGGAGCCTTATTATAAATGTGACCATTACATGTATTATAAATATATGTGACCAGTACAAAAACTGGCAGAACCCCATACTGTAGGTACCCCTAGCCAGCAATACATGAAGAATTTGTACCTTTTTTTACTTATAAAAGGTACTGATGAGTACCAAAATAGAATATTATTGTACTCCTTAAGGAACACAAATGTACCTCAACTGTACCTTTGAGTGTATTACTTTTCATTAGCCAAGTTACACACCACACCTCATCTTGTCTTCAGTCTACCAGTCAGTATTAGGTAGGGCACAGCCGCGACGTGAAAAATCACACCCCCGCACTCCTAATGGAATAAACGCGATTGGATTAGAGTTAAGAGGGGAGACATCCGAGCCACTTGCTCACAGCACTTGGGAAGATTTGATTAGGAATCGGCAGCAGGAGAAAGCAGTGGGAAACACGACTCCGCGTCTGAACGCCTGCAGCACAGAACCATCCTCTGGACCCGTGGAGAACCTGAAGAGATGATGCAGGAGCAGGAGAACCCGTGTGAAACCCAACTCCTCATCTGAACACCTTGTGAAACCCAACTCCTCGTCTGAACACCTGGAGGACAGAACCATCCTCTGGAAGCGTGGAGAACCTGAAGAGATGATGCAGGAGCAGGAGAACCCGTGTGAAACCCAACTCCTCGTCTGAACACCTGGAGGACAGAACCATCCTCTGGACCCGTGGAGAACCTGAAGAGATGATGCAGGAGCAGGAGAACCCGTGTGAAACCCAACTCCTCATCTGAACACCTTGTGAAACCCAACTCCTCGTCTGAACACCTGGAGGACAGAACCATCCTCTGGAAGCGTGGAGAACCTGAAGAGATGATGCAGGAGCAGGAGAACCCGTGTGAAACCCAACTCCTCGTCTGAACACCTGGAGGACAGAACCATCCTCTGGACCCGTGCAGAACCTGAAGAGATGATGTTCCCACGGCTCAGGAGTCATCCTGGCCCTGACCCGCCGGCCACACAGCGGCCTAGTTGGGCAGCGGTAGTCTTCTGATGGACCTGGGCACTATGTGCGACTGCACTCCACTTCAGCAACCATGCGGTCACAGGACGTGGACAGGACTGCCACAGTGAGCAGACGGGGGAAGGGGATCTCTTTCTCTTTGGCGGCACATTACCTGTCAGCGTTTATTTTGGTCCTTTAATAAGATAGAATGAGTTCAATTTAACAAGCAGCTGTTGAGTTAGTCATTGGTAGTCAGTTCACCCCCCCCCCCCCACCCAATAAATATGGCATGGTATGCACTGTATGCCACGTTTAACAATAAATGTTACAAAGATAGAGTGTATATGTTTTGTGTTTAAATGTTCCTGAGTAACTGCAGGATAATGTTCATGAAGAGACTTTACTGTTGTTTTTTGTTAGTGTATTTTGTGACGGCCACCTTATCTGGGAGAGCTGCAGCAGATCTGCTCCTCTGCTCATCACGCCTCAGTGAAACGGCCGGGTGGACAGATGCCTTCACTCCCTGTTTGGGTGAACTGGCCCTTTAAGACGCCGGATGGAAAACAGGACAGAAACGCTCGCGGTACTCTCATACCAAGCTCCCCGGCCCTCAGTCAGGTGACCAGATTGCTTTTACAGTACACGACACGCGCAAGTACCTCAGAACATTATAACCTCATAAATAATAATAATAATAATAATAAATAATGCACGTGTTTGGCCGGAGATGCCAGCGTCACAGTAAATAGACATAAGTGTGTTTATATAAAATATGTATCAACAAACGTACAGAGTCACGCCCTACAGAATGGTAGGGCTTCCTGTATAAAGTTATGATGTAAGACTGGGCTTCCTGTATAAAGTTATGATGTAAGACTGGGCTTCCTGTATAAAGTTATGATGCAAGACTGGGCTTCCTGTATAAAGTTATGATGTAAGACTGGGCTTCCTGTATAAAGTTATGATGTAAGACTGGGCTTCCTGTATAAAGTTATGATGTAAGACTGGGCTTCCTGTATAAAGTTATGATGTAAGACTGGGCTTCCTGTATAAAGTTATGATGTAAGACTGGGCTTCCTGTATAAAGTTATGATGTAAGACTGGGCTTCCTGTATAAAGTTATGATCTAAGACTGGGCTTCCTGTATAAAGTTATGATGTAAGACTGGGCTTCCTGTATAAAGTTATGATGTAAGACTGGGCTTCCTGTATAAAGTTATGATGTAAGACTGGGCTTCCTGTATAAAGTTATGATGCAAGACTGGGCTTCCTGTATAAAGTTATGATGTAAGACTGGGCTTCCTGTATAAAGTTATGATGTAAGACTGGGCTTCCTGTATAAAGTTATGATGCAAGACTGGGCTTCCTGTATAAAGTTATGATGTAAGACTGGGCTTCCTGTATAAAGTTATGATGTAAGACTGGGCTTCCTGTATAAAGTTATGATGTAAGACTGGGCTTCCTGTATAAAGTTATGATGTAAGACTGGGCTTCCTGTATAAAGTTATGATGTAAGACTGGGCTTCCTGTATAAAGTTATGATGTAAGACCCCCCCCCCCCCATCCTGATATGCAGGGCAGTGTGAACTGTGCACCTATTTAGCTCAATGGATTAGATTTACCCAAAGTAAAACAACCGCTGTTCAGAAACCAGAAACGCACAGGAAACGGCCCTCTGTCCAAACCCGGCACATCGTCTGTAACGTGCTTCTGCCCACAGGGCTGGAGGGAGACAGTCCATCGGCCACTGTGGACCCTACGACAGATACACGGCGTTTGTGCGAGACTGCAGCCAGGTTCTGCTGTGCGGTGGGTAGAAATGCTCGTTGTGAAAACCCTTGTGCCCCCCTCCCGCAGTTGTAAAAATAAGTCCTCTGTCACCTCGTATTTCTCACCAACGCTGCACCCACACACTGCACATTTGGGCTGCATAAATCTCCACATGTACCCAGGGCTGGGAGGGGATCAGGCATGTTGATTAGAGCGTTCAGATGCGTCATTCTGGAAAACGCAAGGGAAGTACAGATACCAAGACAATGTGTGCGGGCGAGAGGGGCAGGCGCATGTTAATTACCGGAAGGGATCACCCGAAACTGAAACAATCCGGAGGGTGATAAGCACAGGGGGTCTGGGGCTCTCTCAGTGATCTTCATGGGCTGAGCCAGGAAGACATTGTGTGGGGGCGGGAGGTTAATCAGCCACAGCACCCTCAGAGGTCTGCATACCGCTGGCTCACCATGACAACGAGGAAAGGAGAGCGATCAGGTTGGTCTCGTTGGGGTTGGGGGTTATATCGTTCTCGGCTCGCTGACAAGCACATCGTAGCAGTACCCCTCTCACAGGTGTATGTGCCCCAGCGCTGACCCATGGGGCACATCCACATTTATGGATGTGGGGAGGAAAGTTTGTGTTCGCCGTCCATTCAGGACATAGCCAGGTAATGTCCCTTCCACTTCAGGACCGCTCTGAGGGAACACTTTAATGCTGAATGGATGGGACACCTCCTCTTGCCTGGGACTGTGTGTGTGTGTGTGTATACCAGCTTAAACTATACACAACTGCCATTTCATAAAGGGGGGGGGGGGGGGGGGGTGGTGGCACAAATAGGTACCTGTCAGGTGGAGATCTAGAGAGTGCTGGGGAGATTGTTTAACACCGGGGTAAGGTCTGGGGGCCTCAGCAAAACGGTTATGACAGGGAAGAGAACCCTTCGGCACATTACAATAGACGTGATTAAACTGTTTCAACTGCGAAATAAAACAAAACTCGTAATGAGGCAACGGGTTTTAATTATCACTTCCTGCGACGGTTCAGTAAACGCTAGGACTACCTCGGGGAGTGAAATTTTCATCTTCAAATGCTCCGCAAGGATCCTCGGCTACACTCAAAGCCTTCCTGGTGTCATCAGTTTCTCAGATGCGGCAACACAATAACACAATAACAAAATGGCAAAAAAAAAAGGCCCCAGAGAAAAGCATTTCAAAATATTGCTGAATTTTTCACATTCAATACCGCAAAATGGCAGGACACAAACGGCCTGTGTGGATTGGGCAGGGTTTTTGTTTTCACTGCAGCAGTTCTTCCCAATATCATAAATGGTAAACGGTTGCCATTTATATAGTGCTTTACATTTGATGCTTCTCATTCACCCATTCATACACACACTTACATTTACATTTTAGTCATTTGGCAGACGCTTTTAATCCAAAGCGAATTACAAGTGCATACAAGTTACAAGTTTTTTTTTTGGGGGGGTTAAACAAGAGGGATAGGGATATCAGAAAGGAGGGGCGGGGGAAATCAGGAGGGAGGACTAAGGTAGAGTTTGAAGAGGTGTGTTTTTAGTCTGCGTCGAAATAGGGGGAGGGATTCTGCTGTCCTGACAGTGGTAGGCAAGTCATTCCACCACTGAGGAACCAGAACGGAAAACAGGCGTGAACGTGCAGCTCGACCGCCAGGTCGACTCACACACTCTCACACTCACACATCAACGGCGATTGGCTGCCATGCAAGGCACCAACCAGCTCGTCAGGAGCATTAGGGGGTCAGGTGTCTTGCTCAGGGACACTTCGACACACCCAGGGTGGGAATCGAACCGGCAACCCTCCGACCGCCAGACGACTGCTCTTACCTCCTGAGCCGATGTCTCCCCGCTATCATGAAAGAAACTGAAAGAATATGAGGTGTCTCTCCTCTGAACCGGCTCACACTCCTGGAGCACTGCATTATGGTTATATCGTTGTTCCGTGTTATATCGTTCTTGGCTCGCTGACAAGCACATCGCAGTACCCCTCTCACAGGTGTATGTGCCCCAGCGCTGACCCATGGGGCACATCCACATTTATGGATGTGGGGAGGAAAGTTAGTGTTCGCCATCCATTCAGGACATAGCCAGGTAATGTCCCTTCCACTTCAGGACCGCTCTGAGGGAACACTTTAATGCTGAATGGATGGGACACCTCCTCTTGCCTGGGACTGTGTGTGTGTGTATACCAGCTGAAATTATACACAACTGCCATTTCATGAATACAAATGAGTTCAGCGTATGCACCCAACCTGACATGCCATTATTTTGAACAAAGGTAGTGTAATAGTGTCTGGATACAATTTCAACAGACTAATCACTAACCGTTGTTATGCAGGGACAATGTTGTTATGCAGGGACAATATACTAATTTGAGATGACAGTGTCTCAAATGAAACACACGTTGGTATCGTGTTGGTGAAAAATATTTTTGGGTATATCCGTCACGGGGTCCACGTTACCTAAAAAAAAAAAAAAAAAAGGCTCAAAATGAGCTGGAAAAAACAGAACATTATTTTTGAAATGACGGTTAGGCTCTCATTCTTTTAGTGTCAGCCCAGAAAGAACAAAGCCACAGATCACCGGGCCTCAGGAACAAGCAGGGTGCCGATGGGACCTGAGTTCCACAAACACAAACCCGCTGCACTTCCATTGCCGCCCGACTCGTAAAAAAATCTAACTGTCAGTCTGCCGCGCTGCAGACACAGAGCCAGCAGGGGGCGGTAAGGGGCATCAGCAGCCCTTCCCCGCGTGCCACCTGCGGGAACTGAACGTCCACAACCAGCAGAAGCTCGGTGCCCCTCGCACATCCACGCTGAGGTAAACATTTGTTTCAGATTCCAACCGATCATTAATCGTGTTTATTGATCTACTCTCGATGTGCGAGGGAGAGACTGTGTAAAGAGGCAATTTGGCCAGCAGGTTTGAGGGGTGGATCCCCTTGAATGGATTGCCAGGTCTTGGGTGTCAAGAGACGACTGTTGAAGAATTCATGAAGCTGAACACTATCACAGCTCACTCCATAGTGCCACAAAGCACTGACACAGCGAACAAAGCAGGACGAGAAATACACAGCAACCAAAGGGCACACGCATTCTTCCAGACTTTGCAGTGCCACGTAATGAATGTAAGTTGCTAACCTCATTTCCATGCAGCATTAAACCCACGGCATTGTTCCTGTGATTCAGTGACCTCGTAGCGAAAATGACTAGAATGTTGATAAAATTCTAACTCAGTTTCTGTAAAATGCTACAATGATACAGCATATTTTTTTTCCTTCTGGAAATGAGACAGAAACCAAAGAATGTAGATTTCTTGACCTATAGATTAAAAACAGTCTACAAAATGAAGCCAGCTACTGCAATAGGATACTGTATAGCTTTGCATCTCCTTAAGACGTGGTAAATTAAACATCTATATTTGTAACAAACAAAAGCAGAGAACTTCATCTTTATGTGATCAAATGAAACCAAGAAAACACAATGAATCTTTGAACTCTGTTTTTATTACACTACCAGCAATAAATAGCAGAAAGTAATTGTTCAGAGACAACAGTATTTTCCCATGGATTTACATGCTGCTGTGCCACCACATCTTGCCATTTGTGATCTAAGCAGAGCTTCTATGAAATGTTGGGCACCTTAAATAGTGGTCTGACCAATCAGTCAGAAGCAAGTTGTCAATCATTCCATAACTCTTTTTTCATTAACTCTTCTGTCCTGTCCTGTTCCATCCTGTAGGTTTTCACTCCAAACCCTAACAAAGCACACCTCATTCAGCAGCTAGATAATCTGCATTGAGCTGATAATTTGCAGAATCAGGTGTGCCAAATTAGGATTGAAATGAAAACCTACTGGATGGCAGGTCTTTGGCAGCCCTGGTCTAAAGGTATTGTGCATCACACTACATACAGTAGTGTTGCTGTAGCAGGGTGTGTCTGTAGCACACATACAGTAGTGTTGCTGTAGCAGGGTGTGTCTGTAGCACACATACAGTAGTGTTGCTGTAGCAGTGTGTATCTGTAGCACACATACAGTAGTGTTGCTGTAGCAGTGTGTATCTGTAGCACACATACAGTAGTGCTGCTGTAGCAGTGTGTGTCTGTAGCGCACATACAGTAGTGCTGCTGTAGCAGTGTGTGTCTGTAGCGCACATACAGTAGTGTTGCTGTAGCAGTGTGTGTCTGTAGCGCACATACAGTAGTGTTGCTGTAGCAGTGTGTGTCTGTAGCGCACATACAGTAGTGCTGCTGTAGCAGTGTGTGTCTGTAGCGCACATACAGTAGTGTTGCTGTAGCAGGGTGTGTCTGTAGCACACATACAGTAGTGCTGCTGTAGCAGTGTGTGTCTGTAGCGCACATACAGTAGCGCTGCTGTAGCAGTGTGCGTCTGTAGCACACATACAGTAGCGTTGCTGTAGCAGTGTGCGTCTGTAGCACACATACAGTAGTGCTGCTGTAGCAGTGTGCGTCTGTAGCGCACATACAGTAGTGCTGCTGTAGCAGTGTGTGTCTGTAGCGCACATACAGTAGTGCTGCTGTAGCAGTGTGTGTCTGTAGCGCACATACAGTAGTGTTGCTGTAGCAGTGTGTGTCTGTAGCGCACATACAGTAGTGTTGCTGTAGCAGTGTGTGTCTGTAGCGCACATACAGTAGTGCTGCTGTAGCAGTGTGCGTCTGTAGCGCACATACAGTAGTGCTGCTGTAGCAGTGTGCGTCTGCAGCACACATACAGTAGTGTTGCTGTAGCAGTGTGTGTCTGTAGCGCACATACAGTAGTGCTGCTGTAGCAGTGTGTGTCTGTAGCACACATACAGTAGTGTTGCTGTAGCAGTGTGTGTCTGTAGCGCACATACAGTAGTGTTGCTGTAGCAGTGTGTATCTGTAGCACACATACAGTAGTGTTGCTGTAGCAGTGTGTGTCTGTAGCACACATACAGTAGTGTTGCTGTAGCAGTGTGCGTCTGTAGCGCACATACAGTAGTGCTGCTGTAGCAGTGTGCGTCTGTAGCACACATACAGTAGTGCTGCTGTAGCAGTGTGTGTCTGTAGCACACATACAGTAGTGTTGCTGTAGCAGTGTGTGTCTGTAGCGCACATACAGTAGTGTTGCTGTAGCAGTGTGTGTCTGTAGCGCACATACAGTAGTGTTGCTGTAGCAGTGTGTCTGTAGCGCACATACAGTAGTGTTGCTGTAGCAGTGTGTATCTGTAGCACACATACAGTAGTGTTGCTGTAGCAGTGTGTATCTGTAGCACACATACAGTAGTGTTGCTGTAGCAGTGTGTATCTGTAGCACACATACAGTAGTGCTGCTGTAGCAGTGTGTATCTGTAGCACACATACAGTAGTGTTGCTGTAGCAGTGTGTATCTGTAGCACACATACAGTAGTGTTGCTGTAGCAGTGTGTATCTGTAGCACACATACAGTAGTGTTGCTGTAGCAGTGTGTATCTGTAGCGCACATACAGTAGTGCTGCTGTAGCAGTGTGCGTCTGTAGCACACATACAGTAGTGTTGCTGTAGCAGTGTGTGTCTGTAGCACACATACAGTAGTGCTGCTGTAGCAGTGTGTGTCTGTAGCGCACATACAGTAGTGCTGCTGTAGCAGTGTGTGTCTGTAGCGCACATACAGTAGTGTTGCTGTAGCAGTGTGTGTCTGTAGCGCACATACAGTAGTGCTGCTGTAGCAGTGTGTGTCTGTAGCGCACATACAGTAGTGCTGCTGTAGCAGTGTGCGTCTGCAGCGCACATACAGTAGTGTTGCTGTAGCAGTGTGTGTCTGTAGCGCACATACAGTAGTGCTGCTGTAGCAGTGTGCGCCTGCAGCACACATACAGTAGTGTTGCTGTAGCAGTGTGTGTCTGTAGCGCACATACAGTAGTGCTGCTGTAGCAGTGTGTGTCTGTAGCACACATACAGTAGTGTTGCTGTAGCAGTGTGTGTCTGTAGCGCACATACAGTAGTGTTGCTGTAGCAGTGTGTATCTGTAGCACACATACAGTAGTGTTGCTGTAGCAGTGTGTGTCTGTAGCGCACATACAGTAGTGCTGCTGTAGCAGTGTGTGTCTGTAGCACACATACAGTAGTGCTGCTGTAGCAGTGTGTGTCTGTAGCACACATACAGTAGTGCTGCTGTAGCAGTGTGTGTCTGTAGCACACATACAGTAGTGTTGCTGTAGCAGTGTGTATCTGTAGCACACATACAGTAGTGTTGCTGTAGCAGTGTGCGTCTGTAGCGCACATACAGTAGTGCTGCTGTAGCAGTGTGCGTCTGTAGCACACATACAGTAGTGCTGCTGTAGCAGTGTGTGTCTGTAGCACACATACAGTAGTGTTGCTGTAGCAGTGTGTGTCTGTAGCGCACATACAGTAGTGTTGCTGTAGCAGTGTGTGTCTGTAGCGCACATACAGTAGTGTTGCTGTAGCAGTGTGTCTGTAGCGCACATACAGTAGTGTTGCTGTAGCAGTGTGTATCTGTAGCACACATACAGTAGTGTTGCTGTAGCAGTGTGTATCTGTAGCACACATACAGTAGTGTTGCTGTAGCAGTGTGTATCTGTAGCACACATACAGTAGTGTTGCTGTAGCAGTGTGTATCTGTAGCGCACATACAGTAGTGCTGCTGTAGCAGTGTGCGTCTGTAGCACACATACAGTAGTGTTGCTGTAGCAGTGTGCGTCTGTAGCACACATACAGTAGTGTTGCTGTAGCAGTGTGCGTCTGTAGCACACATACAGTAGTGTTGCTGTAGGAGTGTGTGTCTGTAGCGCACATACAGTAGTGCTGCTGTAGCAGTGTGTGTCTGTAGCGCACATACAGTAGTGCTGCTGTCGCAGTGTGTGTCTGTAACACACATACAGTAGTGTTGCTGTAGCAGTGTGTGTCTGTAGCACACATACAGTAGTGTTGCTGTAGCAGTGTGTGTCTGTAGCGCACATACAGTAGTGCTGCTGTAGCAGTGTGTGTCTGTAGCGCACATACAGTAGTGTTGCTGTAGCAGTGTGTGTCTGTAGCACACATACAGTAGTGCTGCTGTAGCAGTGTGTGTCTGTAGCGCACATACAGTAGTGCTGCTGTAGCAGTGTGTGTCTGTAGCGCACATACAGTAGTGTTGCTGTAGCAGGCTGTAAGCACAGAGTAGAAGCAGCCAAGCACACTGCTTGTGTCAGTTCTAGTTTCTTTGCTTCTCTCACCATCTTTCCTAAAGGATGCACTTGTTACAGAGTTTGCGTAAAACACAGAATTGTTAAATAAGTAGTGATTTTGCCATTGCAATTGCTCATAATTGCTCATAATAGTTGTTTTATCGCATAACATTTTTTACAAGGTGCAAGTTTCTGGATGTTCCAGCTCATTTCTCCATTCTGTTTCACATGTAATAGTGGTGAATCCCTTTCTGAGCTGTTATTAGACTAAGCAGGGGAACAATCCCCCCAGGAGCAATGTGGGGTTAAGGGTCTTGCTCAAGGGCCCGAACAGCTGTGTGGATCTTATCATGGCTACGCCCGAGGCTTGAACCATTAACCTTCCGGGTCCCAGCCACTGTTACCCCCTTTGTTTAATACACATCTGAATAAAACAAAAACAAAATGAGGAGAACATGACTCATGAAAGGAAAATAATTATGAAATTGGTTCATCTTTCGTATATTACACACCCTAAATGGAATACGCCTACGTGGCAGATTAAATGTGTGGATCGTGAAGCATTAACACAGCTCAACTAGTGCTCGTGGTAGCCAGGCAACTTCAGAGCGCTGAGGCAGAACACATCACGGGAAAAAGATATCATCCACCGGCAATCCCCTCGTCTTGTACAGTCGTGCGATATTTATTCACACAAGCGAAATGACTGGAGTGTGGGATAAATCATCCCCGTAAAAGTTTTGAATGTCAAGTGCAAGGAAGCTTAGGGGAAAGCTTCATTCGCGAAATGGCTGTGTTTTCATCGGCAATTACAATCTGGTGTTTTAATGCTGGGAGTTTTTCATACGTCGTCCAAATGCCTTTGTTGCAAACACTGACAATGAATCGCAGATAAATCATAATGGGCTGGAAGCAACATTTCATCAGCTTTTTATCAGCTTTTTATCAGCATTTTCTGCTGTAGATTTTCAAAATTACCCCAGTCCCTCAGCGCAATCTGATGCAGCTTTTTTTATTTCCAGAAGAACTTATTTCTTAATTTCTAGCTCTTATTTTTTTGCCAGATATTTGCTGTTCTCCACTCATAAAGAAGCAAGAGGTGAACCTGCAGTAATGCGTATATCCATGGGGTTAACCTCGGTTTTCCGCCATTTTAGATTGGAAGTGTACCCTTCTCTGTGCCGCATCGCAAGCATAGTATAGAGCTGTATAGAGCCGAGGAGGAATGCAACGCAGTGCTCCAGCAGGTCTGTATGGGGCTGACGTTCAGTCCACCCCTCATGTACCCCATCCAGGGCCTGTACCCCATCCACAACATGTACCCCATCCATGACATGTACCCCATCCAGGGCCTGTACCCCATCCACAACATGTACCCCATCCAGGGCCTGTACCCCATCCAGGGCCTGTACCCCATCCACAACATGTACCCCATCCAGGGACTGTACCCAATCCATGACATGTACCCCATCCAGGGCCTGTACCCCATCCACAACATGTACCCCATCCATGACATGTACCCCATACAGGGCCTGTACCCCATCCACGACATGTACCCCATCCAGGGCCTGTACCCAATCCATGACATGTACCCCATCCAGGGCCTGTACCCAATCCATGACATGTACCCCATCCAGGGCCTGTACCCCATCCACAACATGTACCCCATCCATGACATGTACCCCATACAGGGCCTGTACCCCATCCACGACATGTACCCAATCCATGACATGTACCCCATCCAGGGCCTGTACCCCATCCACAACATGTACCCCATCCAGGGCCTGTACCCCATCCAGGGCCTGTACCCCATCCACAACATGTACCCCATCCACGACATCGCCAGTAGCAATTGTGACATCAGTATTAGAATGTCCCGGTAAGAACATTCTGACCACATGTCTGTGATCTTGCATCTTGCGTTGTGTTTGGCCTGAAGTCCTGACACCAGTTAGCGCACATTGATCAGGGATGCGATCTCATGGAGGGTGTATACAGGTGACTAAGGGATGGCCACAGGAGCACTAGGGGATGCAAGCAGCTGTTAATTAACCACAACAAAAAGTGCCCATTATGCCTATAAGTTAAAGATGCATCCACTCTTTCAAAATCTCTGAGCAGGAACATAATGCAGGTTCCTGTTGATTTAGAGCAGCCTCTGTCACTTCAATGGCCTGTCTGGCCTGTAATGTTATTCCCTTCTGATTTGCAGCCCAGTAAACAGAGTTATCACTGATTGGTTAAAAAATAAATCAGGGTGTTTTATTCCATCGTGTTTCTCAGAGCCCAGGTTGCTCCACACATAAATACAGACTGCT
>NC_083767.1:60789863-60982363 GCF_963514075.1 Conger conger | reverse complement strand
TTAATGAGCAGACTCTATGACCTTGTTGGTTGTCTGCTTGACCTGTGCCTAAAGAGGAAACTCTCCGTGTAAATGCCCTTGCTCTGAGTGCTAATGCCCATGCATCAGATCTGGGTCAAATACGTTCTAGTTTTGGACTCAATTATATTTTTTGTGCCTGTGATCTTCCCTGGTGCAGTTGAGCCAACCAAGAGGACCAGAAGGTGTGGTTTGCACCTCTTTCTGAGAGTATTTCAAAGGTTCCAATACACCAGACCAGCTCAGTAAAAAAATATAAATATATTTGAATCCAAAACAGTTTTGTATTTGACCCAGGCCTGTGTGTGATACATGTGTGTGGATGCTGTCAATACTAAGGGAAGGCCCTCAATTGAACCTGGTCATTTTTCTGTATCAGCGTTACTGTTTGACAAAAGGTTGACTTTGCTCAGTTTTATGCGAACTGAATGTCAGTCCTTAGGACATTGTAAATTAAATGTTAACGCGTAAGTTAAGATGGAGCAAATAATCGCTGTTCCCCCTCATTGAAGGATTATGATTATTTATTTTTTTTCAAGGTGAAAATAACATTTAAAAAGTGTAGTGCTTAAGAATGAAGAAAAACAACAACAAAAACATGGGTTACATACTTAAATACTGCCACACCAGTAGTCGACCTGTATCTAAACTCTGTTCCCTAAACAGCACACCACAGACACCCCACACAAATAATAATCTTGTTTCCCATACACGCAATCAATATATATATATATATATATATATATATTTTTTTTTTTTCTGGCACACAGTTCATAAAACTTTCATTAAAAAGATTTAATGCAGAACTCTGTAATATAAGGTAGGGTCAACTCCTTCAGCAGCGCATCATAAACTATTGTGTGTTTGTACTCTGTCTACAGGACGGCTAATGATTTTGCAGCCGCGATCCATAATGCTGTTTAAGGCTGAATCAATTATGAGCCATTGTAGATACACCATCAATCCTCGGCGAGTGGCCATTTTGTCATGAAGAGGTGGTGAAAATCCATCTCCCAGGTGTTCAGCTGAAAACCTTCTTACTGTCTGGGGCTCAGGGTTGATGTTTGTTTTTGTGACGGTCTGCTGTGAAAAGCGCTATACATACACCATAAAGTAGAAAAATAAAATGTAATTGACATTTGGTGACTGTTTAAACATCCTGAACTGTATTGGGGTCAGCCTCGACTAGGGATCATCAGATTCGAGGGCCAGATTTGATGATTTCTGACCTAGACCATTCATATCAAAACATCTCAAACTCGATTTCCTAAGGGCTGGAGTTTAAAAACACAGCTTTCTTCTTATTTTCTGTCATTGACACCCAAACACTCAGAAAACGAAACCCCAAACAACCATCTTCAAGAGTGATCGGCAAGGACGAAAATCCATTCTGACACAAACAAACACCGCTACAGAGAATATGCCTCAAAGAATTCCAGCATTCCCATAACTGGGAATAATCTCTTGTCTGGCAAACAAGCAGGCGGGATATTTTCAGCCACTGGCTGTAGAAAATGCAGCTAGTTAAAGTGATTAGACGATGTCACTTGACAAGATCTTCAAAGAATCCCCAAGAAAGACTCGAGCAATGCATTGCCTTTTTAACGATGCCCTCTTCTGTCAAGGGCCACGCCATCTCGCTCAGTGTTGGCGTGAACTTGAGTTTCTCTCCCTGTCATGTTTGAGTGTGATCCTTCAGGAACACTGCAGTAATTACATGGAGCTTCCTCCAGCAAACCAATCATGTGCCACAGCTACTGTACAGCGACCAATCGCATTACACGGCCACTGCGCAGCTACCAATCGCATCACAGCTACTGTACGCACAGCACTTGAATGGATTTGCGCAGAACGATGTGAGTCCTGGATGAAGCACATTAATTCCACATTGGTTCCACATGGAACAGGATTCACAAAGCTTCACATTCTCATTGGTCCATAGGGTGGCCTGTAGCGTAGTGGTTAAGGTACATGACTGGGACACGCAAGGTCAGTGGTTCTAATCCCGGTGTAGCCACAATAAGATCCCCACAGCCGTTGGTCCCGTAACCCTGCATTGCTCCAGGGGAGGATTGTCTCCTGCTTAGTCTAATCAACTGTACGTCGCTCTGGATGAGAGCGTCTGCCAAATGCCAATAATGTAATGTAATGTCCAATCTTATCCGGAAAAGGGCCGGTGTGGGAGCAGGTCTTTGTTTTAGCCCAGCACTACGACACCTAGGCCACGTTCAGCCCCGACCAAACGTAGCAAAACGTTTATTTAAACAGAAACAGAGATGCGTTGATAAATACGGGCGGACTGACTGATGTAGTACGGTTCGCTCCTATGGCATCTGAGAAGGCCTCCTTCGGTTTTTAAAGCACAGGCCTACGTCATTACTGATTGGGGCTACAATCCCGACAAACCCACCAAACGGGAACAAACACACCTCAAATCCTGTTGCAAAACACTGGGAGGAAACCAATCGTTCCAAAACCGAAACCATAGCAAAATGTTGGAAAACGTTTTTTTGATTGAACGTGCCCCTGATTCAACTACTGCAACTAATAATGGTCTTCAATCAAGGCCTTTAAGTTGCATTAGGTGTCTTTGTGCCTGGCTAAAACAAAAACCGGCACTGGCCCTTTCTGGATGAGATTGGACACCCATGTCAGGTTCTTTACAGCAATGGGTCTTGGCCTTGGCTCAGAGGAGCCGATGGGCACATAATTAGTTAAGAAGTAACCCAAAGTAGGCAGTTTTCTATAACATTTAACTTCACAACTAAGTTCCGCACAGACAGCTGCCCTGCATTTACTAAAGGGGCAAACGTTAAATCTATTGTGAGTAATTACTCCGCCTTATGCGCTCTTACAAGCACAAATGCACAATGTACTTCATTCACACAAGACTAATAGTTGATTAGCTGTCACAGGCTCTGTTGTACCGCATTAATTAAAGGCAGGTCTGCGCGCATGGAGCGCCTTCAGGAGCTGAGGAGGGAGAAGGTGCGGGGCGCGGCGTTCTGCTCCGCCAAGTCAATACCAGTCATCATGAGATAAGCATTCCCCTAGGCCAAGCCCTGCACTCAGAAAGGACATATAAAATTCATAAGGCTGAGTTTATAGACAGTGGGTCTTATAATGCGTTGACATGGAGTCTTTTTGGGAAAATAAATGATCCGCAGTCAACGTCGGCCGGAGGGCGAATAGCAGTCGCTGAGTAGCGGCAGCGAGAGGACGGCTACGCTGCTGATTTAATCGATGTGTTCGCAGGGCTTGGGCGCTCAACGGAGCGTGCCTCTGCCGCACGAGGAGAAAGAACACGGTCTCACGTCTCGATTATATAACTCTATCATTTGGGCTATACGTTTGCACATAATCTGTTTAAAGTGAAATGTGTTATTTGTGTTGTCTAAATACTGTAACTGTTGATAGCGGTAATGGTTCCACAACACCTGGCCCAGAAGGAATGCCTAACTGCCAAATTATTTGAGAATGAGCACCCTCTAGAATGGAGATGGAGATCATTCATCGTCAGCATCATCATTCTTGCTGTCAATCCTACTAAAAAGGAGCTAGCAGTATATAACAGCATAATTCATTATTATTCTCAATTCTTACAACCTCTCTTGCACGAGGAGAAAGAAAACAGTGTGACTCGTCTCTAAAGGCTCATCTGGGACTCCATCAGCCCTGCTCCACTAACGGGTTAATGCAGTGGTCTGGACTCCATCAGCCCTGCTCCACTAACGGGTTAATGCAGTGGCCTGGACTCCATCAGCCCTGCTCCACTAACGGGTTAATGCAGTGGTCTGGACTCCATCAGCCCTGCTCCACTAACGGGTTAATGCAGTGGCCTGGACTCCATCAGCCCTGCTCCACTCACGGGTTAATGCAGTGGCCTGGACTCCATCAGCCCTGCTCCACTAACGGGTTAATGCAGTGGTCTGGACTCCATCAGCCCTGCTCCACTAACGGGTTAATGCAGTGGCCTGGACTCCATCAGCCCTGCTCCACTCACGGGTTAATGCAGTGGCCTGGACTCCATCAGCCCTGCTCCACTAACGGGTTAATGCAGTGGCCTGGACTCCATCAGCCCTGCTCCACTAACGGGTTAATGCAGTGGCCTGGACTCCATCAGCCCTGCTCCACTAACGGGTTAATGCAGTGGCCTGGACTCCATCAGCCCTGCTCCACTAACGGGTTAATGCAGTGGTCGCAAACTGCCACGGAGGGCTGTGTGTATTCCCCTTTTTATTCCGGCCTCAGCTCTTGATTATATAATTCAATTATTTGTGGAATTAGGGCTGTATCTTTGCACATAACGTATATAATGTGTTATTTGTAACTGTTGCTTATATTCTGGTGAACGGACTGGATTTATATAGCACTTTGTATGAAAGTGCTTTACAATTAACACCTCTGACTCACCCATTCTCATTCACACACACACACACACACACACACACACACACACACACATAGAGACAGGCTGCCGTGCTGGGCACCGACCAGCTCGTTGGGAGTAATTGGGGGTGAGGCTGCTTGCTCAGGGACACTTCGACACGCCCAGTGTGGGGGATCGAACCTGCAACCCTCTGGCTGCCTGGTGTGCGCCCTACCTCCTGAGCTAACGTCACTCCCTATTGATATTTTGCGCCTTCACGCGGTTAATTGCATATGGCTGAATTAGTCATTGGAATCAATGAAGGCACTATTGATTGGTTGGAATGAAATCCTGCGTACACACGGCACTCCATGGCACCTGGTTTGAGAGCACTAGGTTAATGGATCGGACAACTTCCGTTGGGAATTCCCGCTTTCCGCCCCCAGATCTGTCCCATTCCCAAAACACTGTCAAAGCGGTCCGCTTCAGCCCTGAAATGAGAGATGCTCCATTCATCTCCAGTGATCATTCATTTGCAGTGTCAGTCCTGAACATCACTGTGTGATGGGATTTGCAGAGTCAGTCCTGAACATCACTGTGTGATGGGATTTGCAGTGTCAGTCCTGAACATCACTGTGTGATTGGATTTGCAGTGTCAGTCCTGAACATCACTGTGTGATTGGATTTGCAGAGTCAGTCCTGAACACTGTGTGATGGGATTTGCAGTGTCAGTCCTGAACATCACTGTGTGGTTGGATTTGCAGTGTCAGTCCTGAACACTGTGTGATGGGATTTGCAGTGTCAGTCCTGAACACTGTGTGATGGGATTTGCCGTGTCAGTCCTGAACACTGTGTGATTGGATTTGCAGAGTCAGTCCTGAACATCACTGTGTGATTGGATTGCAGAGTCAGTCCTGAACATCACTGTGTGATTGGATTTGCAGAGTCAGTCCTGAACAGTGTGTGATTGGATTTGCAGAGTCAGTCCTGAACACTGTGTGATTGGATTTGCAGTGTCAGTCCTGAACACTGTGTGATGGGATTTGCAGAGTCAGTCCTGAACATCACTGTGTGATTGGATTTGCAGAGTCAGTCCTGAACAGTGTGTGATTGGATTTGCAGAGTCAGTCCTGAACACTGTGTGATTGGATTTGCAGTGTCAGTCCTGAACATCACTGTGTGATTGGATTTGCAGTGTCAGTCCTGAACACTGTGTGATGGGAATGATAAACGGTGAGAGCTGATTATTGGCACAGTGACCCGTTTATAAAACGGATCAGGAAACCTATGAATCATCATCATTGGCTGCGTGTGAATGAGTGAAAAAGTGCACACGAATCCTCCCAGTCTTTCCAATATGAATTCTGTCAGCGCACCGTATAGATTATGATGACAGACGTTTGTGCCCCTGCGGATTTCACGCCTGCGTTCCGCGCGGTAAAACCACTGTCAGCAGGGGGCGCTCACGAGCCGATGGGGAAGCACGCGGGCGGTAAACGGATGTTATCAGGAGTTACTCCCTTCCCTCCCCTGTGAACTGCTGGTGCCACACATTAAGCACAGCACTTATCCAAAGTGTGTGCCAGGATGTTTTTGCAACAGCACAGACGTGATTGACATTTAAAATGCACTTAAAACTTTTATCTTTTTTCTTTCTCCTGTAAAAGGACAATGTGGATCCACACACATGAAGCACAACAGGAGATGAAGTCACTCAATGATCCCACAACACCTGGCCTAGAAGAAATGTGTATTAAATGCTACCTAAGGGGAGGGGTGGATATTTGGATGCTTATTTGTTGAGAAAGAGCACCCACTAGGATGGAGATATCATCATCATCATCACCATCACCATCATCATCATCATCACCATCACCATCACCATCATCATCATCATCACCAGCACCATCACCATCACCATCACCATCACCATCATCAGCTTTTCTGTCAATCCTACTAAAACACAGCGAGCAATATATAAGAGCATATGTGTATACATGGAAATGAAACTGAATTGATCAAAAACCATGTAGTTGGCATGCTATTCAGTATCTAGCAATCGCCCATTTTCCGTGCGTCCTTGAGTGAGCTATTTTCGTTTATCGCTTATTTCAGGATTTTTCCTTCCTTTTTTTTTTTGATTCAGCAGAGAACTTCCACTGGGCTGATTGGAGGGTGATTTGACTCACCTGCAGCTCAGACCCTGGGAGCTGGCTCTTAATTGGTCATTGAGAGCAGCCTGGTGCATTCCCCTCTTGGCCAATCAGGGAGTGACCACGCCCGTCCTTTTGGGTTTATGAGAGGCAGTAACGGACACACCTGGTTGGTTTTCTGATCCTACTCCCTCACTGTGCAACCTCATGGCACAAATGAAGCACAAATTCTGCTTCTTTAGGGCCACCTTTGAGAATTATTCACCTGCTCTAGCTGCTGTCAATTGTGAAGCATTTTTGCATCACTGTTTTGCCTGCGTCAGGGTTTTAGGGCCTATCATTGCAAAGCCTGTTGGCTAGCCCTAATGATGGCCTTGCCCTGCAGGTTTTACTTGTTTTGAGTACCCTTACTGCAAGTACCAGAACCCCATCTACCATTTAGACAGACCAATCCATAAACCATTTCTATCTTCTGTGCCACCTGGTTCTGTCAAGCTGGTTGGTGCCTTGCATGGCAGCCAATCGCCGTTGGTGTGTGTGTGTGTGTGTGTGTGTGTGAGTGAGTGTGTGTATGAATGGGTGAATGAGAAGCATCGATTGTACAGCACTTTGGATAAAGGCGCTATATAAATGCTGACCCTAAAATAAAGGTTGTTCTAGGTCTGTCTAAATGGTAGAAGTCTGCACAATAAACGTGCCACACAAGGCACATTATCAATGACACATTGTTTATAGTCCTTAAATTCGGGTTTCAAAATATACAGTTAACGGATCGACACTCTGTACCAAAACATTGCATAGCTGTACAATAATTCAAGCTCATTGGTTGAAAATTAATTGTAATTGCCACAGCCAATGGCATTTCAACATCAGTGCATTCACAGACAAGGGGGAGGGATAAATAGTGATGTGGTTTGAAGGTGTTTATTGCTGCAATTCCTGTCTTGACCATTAGAAGTCCGAAATTACCGACTGTACCTTTAAAAACAAAACCTTTGTAGATTAAAATGGGAATTTCTGACGGATTTGTTTTCAGTAGGAACATATTGATGGTTGGAAAATTAATCTTACGCTCATATTTTACAGGGAAAATGCACTTTAACGGAAAAACCACAATTATTCCACCCCTTACCCTCATTCCAGTCAAGCGCTACAAAAGTGCGCCAAATATGGGCATACATTTCCTGTCAGAGTTCTATGGAACACAGTATGGATACTGTTACCCGGCAACCCCCTATACCCCTGGCCCCTCCCTGCCCAGATAACCCCCAGGCTGTGCCAGAGAACTGCTGCCCCCCCCCTCACGGAGCCCCTGAGGTCAGAGGTCATTCTCAATATGGACGGTTGGGTTCCTGCACCCACAGCTCAGAGTATGTGTATGACACAGCTCATCAATATCAAATCCAGTTTGTATTTTACACAGATTCCCTTCTGAAATATAATGTATGTTAAAAACTGGAGGTCTCGCTTGGCTTTCGCGGTGCTAAATCCATTTTCCGTAGGATACCGAGCCCCAAATGCTGACTGAATCATTTAAAAAAATATGTATGAGCCAAAGAGTCAATAACATTCAATGGAAAGTAATCTAAGGGGCTTCACAATCGGTATAGATCATTCATTCACACAAGTGCTGATATTCTGGTCAGAAATTTAACCTACAAGTGACATCAAGTGTTGTCACACTTCAACCATATTTCACATAAAGGATATTATGTCATCGTTGGAGTGCTGCGCTGTGTTTAGAAATGTCGGCATGACATGCTATTCACAGCTTTATGCATTATGCATCAAAGCTTGAGAACAATCCAATTTTCACAAATTCTGACTAAATTGCATTTATGTGCCCGTTGGGTTCTTCCAGATGTCCTTTATGATTACGAAACCTCAGCTGTAGATGTAATGTTTACGAACAGTAGGCCTAGCAGCCCTGTTCTGAGGTCTACTTACAGACTGAAACACTGCCATGTTGACGTGATGTTAGTGGCCCTGTTCTCATCCTGAATGAACATCGCTCTGAGCTCTACTTACAGACTCAAACACTGCACTGCACATGCACATTACACTCCACCGCAGAAGGCAAATTGGAATCCAATAACCAGGCCAGGATATGTCATGTCATGATCTGCAGGAGATGGGGTGTCTCGGTGGCGCAGCCTGTAGAGCACTGACCGCATGCTCATTGCGAGCCGCGACGTCGGCGGTTCGAATCCGACCGTCTGACATTTGTCGCATGTCTTCCCCTCTCTCTCGCTCCCATTCTTGCTGTCTCTCTATACTGTATACTGTCCAATAAAGCTGAAAAAGGCCTAAAAAAAATAAAAATAAAAGATCTGCAGGAGGACGGACCGGGCCACAGGCTGGACAGGGGAGGCCCGTCTGCAGGATCTCACGTGCCGTGCAGGGCGGTTAGTATCCGACAACCCAGCACGGTGCTTTTGTCAGCGACGCCAGTGAAATGTTGAAATCATGCTAGTATGTCAGTATTGCCCTGGCTAATTGGCAGAGCAGAATCTCTCCCTCTGCCACCTGAATCCGTTCCAACTGATCTCAACACCAGGACGTTCTTCGCTGGAATATAAAAAAAAAAAAAAATGTTTCTAGGTTGCATTCATTTGGACTATGACCGTGTGTGTGTAGTGGGGTGGTGAGGCGTGCAAACATGAACGTTGTGTGTCCAGTTGCACAGCTCCCCGTGCTCCCAGTTTCAGCCTGCACCCACTGACGACGCAAAAGCCTCGCTGCAGCGCCGGCCTAACGTTCATCGTTCACTCGTAACATCAAACCGCAGCGCTGTACAGAGTGCCAGTAACGCTGTGTGTCATCACAGCACTCCGTCAGCTGCCCCGCGGAGGCAAGAGAACAAGCGCAGTTTCCGGGATGAAAAGCCCGCTTGTTTAACCGTAGTGGAGAACCTAAGGTTCACGTTTTTCCTCTCAGCCTCCATAACCTTCATGAAAACACTCTGTTCTGGGGACAACCTGAGGGAGCTTCTGATTACCCCTGCACCTCAGCCACGCTCCTGCCTCCCGCCCTTTTCCTGTACCCCTGTACCCAGAACAGCCAGCATACCCCACCCAGAACAGCCAGCATACCCCACCTAGAACAGCCAGAACAGCCAGCATACCCCACCTAGAACAGCCAGAACACCCAAAACAGCCAGCATACCCCACCCAGAACAGCCAGAACAGCCAGCATACCAGCCCCCCCCCCCCCCAATTCTCAGAACAGTCCTCTCAGCCCCACTCCTCTCAGGCCTGCCCTGATCTCAGCCCTGATTCCAGCCCTGATCTCAGCCCTGATTCCAGCCCTGATTCCAGCCCCACTCCTCTCAGGCCTGCCCTGATCCCAGCCCTGATCCCAGCCCTGATCCCAGCCCTGATCTCAGCCCTGATTCCAGCCCCACTCCTCTCAGGCCTGCCCTGATCCCAGCCCTGATCCCAGCCCTGATCCCAGCCCTGATCCCAGCCCTGATCTCAGCCCTGATTCCAGCCCTGATTCCAGCCCCACTCCTCTCAGGCCTGCCCTGATCCCAGCCCTGATCCCAGCCCTGATTCCAGCCCTGATTCCAGCCCCACTCCTCATGGGCTCTTCAGCAGAGCTGGGCTGCAGAGCAGGCTGTGGATCAGCAGCTTTCTGCCTGACCGCTTCTGTTTCGCATGGACACCTGCAGGATGGAACACATCCCAAACCACTTAACCTACAGCCGCACGGAACGCATGCCGACATTACATCACTTAGAAATGCTCTCGTCTACGCTGGTGTCTAAACCTAGGGACATTTAAATCTAAAATAGAGTTCTTTAAAAATCTAAATCTTCACTTCTTGTTTCATGATTAGAACTAAAAATAAAAATATAATATTAAATGAATGTATACATTTCATTAATTAATATACAAAATTAAACATATGCAAGCAAAATAAAGCAATAGAGCATGTTCAAATATTTAATTCAATTAACATATATATATATATTCTTTTATTCTTATGTATATATTGTCACTTGCTAAAATGAAAGCTGTCATTCAAAACCCCAATGTCAATCAAATCATACTGGTGAGTTGATGCAGTGCCCTTGATTACCTCCCTACATTTAGACAGACAGAGTATTCATTAGCTCCTTTTAATAATGGGCTGTACATTTATCAGGGAATTCAAAATGAACAGCTTAACTACGACCCGAGAGACAATCAGCTTGTTATTTTACACATAAAGCATTTCAGAGCTCTCCCACCGAGTCAAAAGCATCTATTTCCAGCCCTGAGTCAAACAATAATTACATTTTTATGTGGCAGTCATCTCAGTTTGTCATTCAGTTACAACTTACTGAAGCACCTGACAGCACTTCTTTCGTCTGTTTACAAACGACAACACTCTGGACCGTGGTCATGAATTCAATCACGTCCACCAAGAACATGCACTATAGTCAATTCCAAAAATGCTCGCAACTTGCTCTGCAGGGTTATAAAGTATTGTTAGGTTATGGTATCGTAAAATATACGTATGTATTAAATAATATGCAATTTCATAATAAGGAATCACCCCAATTACTACACGCTGTACTATTTGGAGAGCTTTTATTTTGCTCAGTTGAATTTTTCCATATTAACGTTTTCTTTTTGTGGTCAATATGCAACAAGCCATCCATCCATTATCTAACCTGCCTATTCGTGGTCAGGGCTGGGTGGAGGAGACTATCCCAGAATGCAATAGACAAAAGGCAGCCAATTCATGACTGGCCTCAATATGCATTCATCTGCTAATAAATTCTGTTAAGCATATACTGCCTGATCTGCGCTCAATCCACTGGATGTGGTCAATTAGGCTCTCGTCATATTGCCCACTGAGTGTCGTCCAACACAGTCCTAAGGTGTCCGGTCTAAAGCCCATCTCCATCTCCGACATCATGTACTTACTGTTTATAGTGACGTTCAGTTCATTTTTTCATGAGTTTTAATATTCTGAACGCATAACTCACGGACTGATTTGACTTAATACTGAGTACAACACATCTCTCTTCACCCACAGCAACAGTGTTTTTTAAGGAACTGATTTCAAGTTGCAAGCTTTTCAGTATTGACTGAGCATGTAAACAAGAAATAAAAATACTAAATTAAAGCACCAGAGTAAATGAGAACGCGTTGGCAGTGCCAGACGGATATGATTGGCACTGTAACCACAATGACAAGGAGGAGGGTGCTAGCCACTTCAGGCAGCAGCACCCTATCGGGCTAGTTCAGACAGCTAGCCAGTTTGATAAATGAGTCTATGACCGCCAAGGCATTGCCACGTTTAGCTATTACCACACATTGTGGTTTTGGCAGCTAGTGGCTTTATAAACTCGCGAGCCATTTGGCTCAGAGTGAGAATGAGAAAAAGTGTGCCAAAACTAGATAACAGGGCGGTCATTATCCACTGATGATATCTTAAGCGTTTTAACCCTTTCCACATTGGCCCCCCAGAAAGCAATTTCAGCCTATTTTGCACTAGTCCTATAAAAGAGTCAATATCTCAAACTATTTACTGCCGATACATGGCTGAAGACTTAAAGAAGAGGCTTGTGCCATTCATTAATTTGAGACCGAACAAATTTGTCAGATAATGTAGATGTAGTGTACACAAAAGATACATAAGAATACAAAGAAATTAAAAATGCATTAGGCTATGTCTTTATAGTTTAACACTGAATATCTCAATTTCTAAGTCAAGAACCAGCACTTGAATTACTTGATCTCAATGTGTGCACAAGATTTGGTAAAGACGTCTACTGGCATTCAAATTCCACATGGGTTTTCCCAAAACCGCACCCAGGTGTCCTCAAGTGTCCCCAAATCTCTCCAAATACAAAACATCTGCATATCTTTTTGTCCAGACACACAAATGTTCAGAAAAGGTTAGTTTTCTATTAAACATGTCAATGGACTCCCAAAGATAGACTTTCCACTGACCGAGTGCTAATACAAGGCTAACGCTATACTGTAGGGCACTATGCTAGGACATAGCAGTAGCCCTGTAGCACTCCATCGTTGGACTCCCATAGATAACCTCCCGTACCTCATTTCAGCCAACTCGTTGTACACAGCAAGGCTTCCATTACCGCCACCTCTTTATTGCTGCAGTCAGCCCTAAATACTGCTCTTAATTACGAAATAAGTACCGCCATGATAGGCTGCTGTAGCAAATTAATAAACCTACCGTCGTCACTAATTGCTATGATTAACTACTGCTGCTCAGAAACGCAAAACGTGCATCGACTTCCCTGCTCAATATGGGTCCCATAGCAGCAGAAGGTCAGCATATAAAACACCAGTTTAGTGCTTTTAATGCGAACGTGGCCGATTGGTTAAATGGATATATGCATCATTGGAATCTGTGGAGGTAGACCAGTCGTTCTTAGCCACCATGTGAATTTAACCTGCCGTCTTGGAGACCAGAAGGTGGAAAGAGCAGGCACACTGCTCCACCATGCCTTCTTGAAAATCTCACCAGTGTGTGTGTGTGTGCTTGTGCGTGTGCGTGTGCGTGTGCGTGTGCGTGTGAGCCTGTGTGTGTGCCTGTGTTCGGTTTGGGACCGGAGCGGGAAGGCGGATGCAGAGGACCTGCTGTTTCTGGGTCAGTGGAAGGGAGGCTTGTGTAATCTGCTGCTTCAGCCACAATCGTGACCTCTGGGTGAAGCCCAAGGAGGGGAGCAGAGCTAATGTGGGGTGGCTCCAGGCAGCACGGACCTGCACTGGCATGGTGAAGCCTCGCACACCAGGAAGAGGACGCCTCTTCGGAACTTGGTAAGTCTTCAAAAGGGGCTACCATCATAACCTGAATATTGAGGGCCGCAGATCGTAGAAAACAAACGGACCAAGTGCCTGTTACATCACCCGGTGTGGCTCCTCCACTAAGCGCGTACGATGGCGACATATTCTGTCTCCCGGTAGCTCTGGGCGTCTCACGGATTTTGGCTCCAGAACATCCGTGAGGGATCATACTGCTCCGATAAATCCACAATCTCCACCACGGAAGTGAAGGACTGACGTTTCGCCACGTCTAGTTTGCTGGTGAAAGTTGCATGACCCTGTTCGTTGTTAACGGCGGGCAGTGTGTTGGAATGTCCAACTGGGACCCCGCCCCCCCCCCCCCTGCCGCCCCCAATCATGCTGTCCCACCTCACTCAGCACGAAAACCTCCCTGAAATCAGTTCTGTCAACTTCAGACGCCTCCAAATCCCAGGTGCTTTACTGCCCAATAAATATTACTGATAATAATATGATATTTATATTATATAAATGGGCAGACCGTCCACTCAACACAAGGCCCCTTAAAATGACAGCTGTTTATCCTCTGAACATTCCGTAGATTACATACTGGACACGTTTATCAAAGACCAGGACAGCAAGTAGATTGGTGCCATAATAATCATAATTTATTAACATCTGTGTTTTAAATATAGTATGTTCACTTTATGTCCCAATTAAGTGGACAGTGTGGCCATGTAGCTAATAAATATATGGCATAAAAAATAAAAATTTCACTGTAGAGTGGCCAACTTTCGCTTCTGTATTTTGTTAAAGGTGGTGCCAAAAATAATATTATGTTAATAAAATATGCCTCTACCGTATGAATATCTTCCCATTGCAGATTTGTATCCATCATACAGATTGCAAGAACAAAATCTTCGATGGATGCGATTCTATTTTTGGGTTACACTCATGGACTCACACACTCACAGTTCATGGACAGTAAAATCTGAAATTATAGTTCAAATAGCGCTCAGAAGATGACTGGGGCGGACAGACAAAAGCTTCCACAGTGCCCTGCTGGGACAGGAATACGTGTCCAACACAGAATAACAGTGCTGAATCTATCTCTAAATACGAATACGAATATATCCTATACGTAATAACGCTTGACTAAAATGTATTGAAGGTTTAAAGGCTTGTAGAAGTATACAGTGGCCTTCCATAGCTCACTCCCTACTCCCCAGCTAGACCACTCCGGTCTGCCAGCTCTGGTCGCCTTATGGTTCCCTCACTACGAGCACCTGGCGGTCGAGCTGCACGTTCACGCCTGTTTTCCGTTCTGGTTCCTCAGTGGTGGAATGACTTGCCTACCACTGTCAGGACAGCAGAATCTCTCCCCCTATTTTGACGCAGACTAAAAACACACCTCTTCAAACTCTACCTTAGTCCTCCCTCCTGATCCCCCCCGCCACCCCGCCACCCCCACCTTTCCAATATCCCTATCCCTCTCGTCTAACCAAAAAATTAAAAATTTAAAAATTAAAAAGTGAATTGAATTGCACTTATGATGACTGTATGGTTAGAACAGCACTTACTAGTTCTGGATGTGTTGCTTTAACTTGTGGAAGAACCTATGCACTTGTAAGTCGCTTTGGATTAAAAGCGTCTGCCAAATGACTAAAATGTAAAATGTAAATAGCATAGGGACTATCAGTACCCGACTGTAAAATCCGGCTATGCTAGTTTAACCACCTTGAAAATGGAGCTGTGGTCAAGCTGGTGATAAGGCCGGTCTAGCTGGGTGTCAGCCAGCTACCGGCTGCTTCAAAACACAGCTTGAGCTGGTCCAACCATGTCGAGCTGGGAGCGGGTCTGAAACTGGTCAACCAGAGACCAGCTGTTCCAAAACCTAGCTTGAGCAGTCTCGTCAGCAGAGCAGTCATCTCAGACAGAGAGGAAGAGCCTGTACCACCCAGTGCGTTCTAACAGTCGGTGGGAAAACAAACCATGGTCGGGGCCAGCTGGCAGCAGGCTTGTCTGATGCATCACTACAGTATACGGCAGCAGCAGCCCGAGACACGCAATGAAGCCCCCGTAGCTGCAGAATCAAAAACAAGCTGCTTTTCATCACACGTGAGTGTGGGAAACCAGCAGCACGGGAAACCTTGTTGAACCCTTCTGAATATATTTTGATGAGCATCAAAGTCACACTGACAGGAAGACATCAAACGTGCAGCACTCACCGGCAAACGCGGTGGGTTTCGGAGACGCGGGCACCTTGGGAACGAGGGTTGTCGAAATGCCTGGAGTTTTAAAAGCGTATAAATGAGCTAATCTGAGCTATTTGAATCCTTCAATGGAATGGCACTTAGAACTTTGCTCTATTAAATGAAGCTACTGTCATTCTGCAGCTGTGAAGCTGCCTTTGTTTGCTAATCAACAACCGAGCCAGTGGGATCTTACCGGAACATTTGTCTGATTTCTGAGGGATGGCCTACACGCTGTCTTTGGCCTCCTTTGATTTAGTTCTGAATCTTCCTAAAGGAAGGACTTGACTTTCCTTCAGGTCTAATTTTGAAAGTGCAATTCCTCCTCGATAATTTGCTGCTTTTGGAATTGTGGAATTGGCACCCAATGTTGGAACACCACAGGTATGACACAGTGGGCACAATGTAGTGAACTACGCAATCAACAAGAAGACGCTACCTGTAGCTTACGCTACCTGTAGATGATCTTTTGCACTCTCCAAAAGGGAAGCAGAAGGAAACGGAAAGTAAAGGAATATTGGTGTTGACAGAGACAAAAGCTGCTGCCCGCGGTGAGGTGCCAAGGCCAGACTGAGCTCAGAGCAGGCTGCTGATGTGTGCGTTTATCATGGCGAGAGAGAGAGGAGTAGTGGATCACAGGAACTGATGCAAAAACCAAAATACAAGTCATTGCCTTTTATTTAGCAGGCAATTGTATCACAGCGACCTACAGTACACATGGCAAATAGCCAAAGTCAGAAAGGAGTGAGGATAGTAAGCCAATGTACAAAATACAAATACAAATATTAGTACAAACACAACTGTCCTAGGTTAGACTACAAAGTACAAGGAGCTAAAGATATAGAGAGGACAGATCAGGGTACTTCCGTGAGGAGTCAGGCACAGTGTGAAGAGATGAGTCTTCAGACTGCGGTGGGAAATGGGCAGCGATTGAGTAGTTCATGTATTTTAGTCTTAAAATTTTAGTATTAAAATAAGAGAAAAATATTGCCAATGAGGACAGTTTGAATCGTTTCAAGATTTACCAATGGGATACGAAAATATCACCAAGTCAATCGAACAGAAACTTAAAACAATGTAATATTTCCTACTTGCAAGAAGAAAAAAAAGCCCTTAAGTGTTTTAGTCTTGTAATATGACGTAAGACAATCATTTCTGCACTGTCCTAACTCCGTTTCTGCAAAAGAACAATCCTGTCCCTCAGTGTGTTAAACGGCATGCATGTTCTGTGAGATGCCCATGACTCCATGGTTTCTGTTCCATTACACCACTCTCTCAGAAATATGCTTCCCTTGCTCCGGTCATTTGAAACGGACCTGACACGCAGTCGAAGAGGGTGAGATGTTTTTTTCCAGTAATAATTAAAATGGAAACTCTTTTCCATTTCATGCTCACCTCTTCTGCATCAGAGACCATAAAAATGAAAACCCACATCTTCTATAATCAGCTTGATAATCAATAATTGAATTCGCTACTTCTGGGTTCATATGCTGTTCGGATGAACGATGACTCTGTGGTTCAGCACAGAATAATTAGTGGTTAATAGATGCTTACAGCATACAGCGATATGGAAAATAAGCTGAAAAGCTATTCTTTTTTTTTTGTATTTCTGCAAAAAGTATAGAGGGGTAAAATCAATGCGTGGGATCAAAGCAGCGAGCAGATAAGTGCTACAGCACGTCTGCAGTTCAAGGATGTGATGCCAGCTGCTAGAAAGAGGCAGCGATTTAAACCAAGATGTCTGACCTGTGACAACTTTCATTTCTTCAACCCCCAGCCTCACTGTGAATTGGAGAAATCTCTTGGATGGGTGACAAGAGCTTCTGATGTGACTCAACCCGTGGTCAAATAAATCAGTAATCAGGATTGAGCCTGGCAATGTCACTGTCACGCAGGAACTGAACTGTGTGCTGGTAAAGCTGTATATACAACACACACTGTTTGTGAAGGCAGATATAGAACTCGCACTGCTTCTTATTTAAATGCTTGTATATACAACACTGTGTAAAAACATATATACCTATTGAGTTGGTAAAGAATGCCCCTAATCACTACACCCACACATATACAGGCAAGGCTCTATTCTCTAACACAGGATGCCCAACACTGTCCAGTAGGTTTTCATTCCAACCCTAACAAAGCACACCTCATTCATCAGCCAGAGCAGGGCTGCCCAACCCTGTTCCTGGAGATCTACCATCCTGTAGGATTTCACTCCAACCCTAACAAAGCACACCTCATTCAACAGCTAGAGCAGGGCTGCCCAACCCTGCTCCTGGAGATCCATCATCCTGTAGGTTCACTCCAACCCAAACAAAGCACACCTCATTCAACAGCAAGCAATCTTGTTGATCTGCTGATTAGTATCAGGTGTGACAAATTAGGGTTGGCGTGAGAACCTACAGGACCGCAGATCTCCAGGAACAGGATTGGGCAGCCCTGCTCAAACATAGCCATGGGCACAGATCTTAAAATACCCCACTGAAAATACAGCAAGAAAATGAATCAAAGATGACAAATGGTGAAAAGTGCAGCACTATGTACACGTGTACGCTTGAATACCCCAGATTCCCCCTCCTGTTTAAGACTGAAAGCAGCCTTGACATCAAGGGAATTCACAGATTATAATAATAATCTGAGTGTGCCTAATTCGCACAGACAGGCGGAACGCTAGCTCCCCGTAAAGCCTGCACATTCTCTACGGTTTCACTCTGCGTTGTGGAAGCGTTTCACTGATCCGTTTCCTGCAGAAACCTTAAGACCGAGCGAATGCGTCCCCCCTCTTCTCATGAGGAATGAAGGTTACCGAAAGACTGCTCCTCTAAGGAAGGGCGAGAGGGACTGTTTAATGTATAATGTTACATTTTACCGAAATATCTTATCAATATTATCCATAGTTCATAATTACGATTATTATACTTTAGTCTCTCTCTCGCTCGCTCACCCGAAGTAAATCAAACCTTATGCACCTTATTTGGAAGGCCAGTAAAAGTAACAAAGGATGATTTGAAGGTAAACACCACATGGGTGGTGATACGAATGATATAAAGTATACTAAGAATATTTATAAACAAAAAACAAAAAAACAACTGATGCTTATATCCAAAGCAACTTACAGTTAATTAGACTAAGCGGGGGGACAATGCAGCCCAGCACAGCTCCACTAACGAACACCTGCGTAAGCACAGCTCCACTAACGAACACCTGCGTAAGCACAGCTCCACTAACGAACACCTGCGTAAGCACAGCTCCACTAACGAACACCTGCGTAAGCACAGCTCCACTAACGAACACCTGCGTAAGCACAGCTCCACTAACGAACACCTGCGTAAGCACGCCTCCACTAACGAACACCTGCGTAAGCACAGCTCCACTAACGAACACCTGCGTAAGCACAGCTCCACTAACGAACACCTGCGTAAGCACAGCTCCACTAACGAACACCTGCGTAAGCACAGCTCCACTAACGAACACCTGCGTAAGCACGCCTCCACTAACTAACACCATCAGCATGAAGCTGTCGGCGCCTTCATGAACACACTCCCGGCAGAACGACAGAGCATCTTCGTCTGAACGCATGCCCGCTGGACCGACTCCACACCCGCGTTTTATTCAACCCGAAAAATAAGGCCCACTCTCTTCATTTTTTAAAATTTATTTCGACTTTTTCGGCTGGCATTAACCGACGGGAGTTTTGACAAACGGGCTAAGCGGATCCAAACGAAAGGTGCTGCGGGCACTAATTCCTGTGAAAAGCACCGGAAGCTTCTCCACTCCCCGGGGCTAATAAAGCGCCTGTTTAATCCGCACGGAGAGCAGCACAGAGCTTTATTCCATTTACTGCAGGTGCCGCTTTCAGGGGAAACACTCTTAGGTACTCAGAACAGGAGGCTGCTGAAAGGCTGTTATTCAGCAGTGTGTGTGTGTGTGTGTGCGTGTGTGAGTGTGCCCCAGGCCAGCCTGACGGAGTGGGCAGCAAGCACACAACTAACAGCCTGCTTTTCGTGCGGTGGTCAAGTGGCCTTTTAAACCATTGATAGACAATTGCATTCTCAGAGATGTTCTCGAATGCAGGCCATAGTCCTGCCGGTGGATGTTGTAGGAGCAGTACAGTGTTGGATGTTGTAGGAACAGTACAGTGTTGGGTGTTGTAGGAGCAGTAGTGTTGGATGTTGTAGGAGCAGTGCAGTGTTGGATGTTGTAGGAGC
Source organism: Conger conger (assembly GCF_963514075.1). Taxonomy (NCBI): domain Eukaryota; kingdom Metazoa; phylum Chordata; class Actinopteri; order Anguilliformes; family Congridae; genus Conger; species Conger conger. The sequence goes on along the minus strand of NC_083767.1, from coordinate 60,962,620 downwards.
ATTACAGTGTTGGATGTTGTAGGAACAGTACAGTGTTGGGTGTTGTAGGAGCAGTAGTGTTGGATGTTGTAGGAGCAGTGCAGTGTTGGATGTTGTAGGAGCATTACAGTGTTGGATGTTGTAGGAACAGTACAGTGTTGGGTGTTGTAGGAGCAGTAGTGTTGGATGTTGTAGGAGCAGTGCAGTGTTGGATGTTGTAGGAGCAGTGCAGTGTTGGATGTTGTAGGAGCAGTACAGTGTTGGATGTTGTAGGAGCAGTACAGTGTTGGATGTTGTAGGAGCAGTACAGTGTTGGATGTTGTAGGAGCAGTACAGTGTTGGATGTTGTAGGAGCAGTACAGTGTTGGATGTTGTAGGAGCAGTACAGTGTTGGATGTTGTAGGAGCAGTACAGTGTTGGACTGGGCTGGTAGCCTACCTCCATGGCACATTTTACACGTTATGACCGAACCAGGGGCACGTTCAGTGGGAAAACGTTTTTATATGGTTTGTGTGTTTAACGATATGTTTCCTCCAAACGGTGTGCACCGCCCTTGGTTTTCATCAGGCTGTTCAACACGCCACCGTTTCTGTTTAATAAACATTTTTGCTAAGTTGCGTCAGGGCTGAACATGGCCTAGGTGACTTCCTTGAACCTTTTAAGGAGAGAGGTCACAATGCGCGATTAGAACGTTCTTAACGGAGCATTCTAATGCTGATGTAACAATCACTACAGCAAAGTGGAAGCAGTGGAGTTCTAGAACACTGACTTAACATTCCAAAAAAAAAAAGTTAACCTTCTTAAAAGAGGGTAAACCCGGTCACCTCCATGCCCTGGAGCCCTGGAGTCCTCAGTCAGAATCAGGAGGGGTGGGTCCTCTGCAGGACTACTGCTGCACCTCATAAAAAAGAACCCTTATCAAGCATTTTAAAGGCAGTCGCCCCTGGCTTGCGAGTGCCTGCCTGACCAGCTGAATGGAGTGAGGGCGCGGAAGAGAGGGAGAGAAAGGGACAGAATCGATGAAAGGGTGAGGAGGGGAGGGAGAGAGGGAGAGCTGCTCGTCCGTCCAATACTCTTTCCCTCCACTCGACTCCCCCCCCCCCCCATACTTCTGAATTGGAGGAGAGATTAATATTGTTTGTATTGGGTCAGGGAGGAGAAAGGGGGAATGGACATGAATCAGAGGGAGAATTGGGCCACAAAAACATCCAAAATGAGGCTCATGCCAGCCCCTGGAAAGACTATTATGGAAATAAATGGGAGAGTGGAGAGGGCGATTGCATTGCAGTGATAAAGGATAAAATTTACTCTGGGGTGAACAGAGATCACTAAGTATGAGATGTGCTGTCAGCTTCGACCAGTCCGACCCTTCTGCTCTGACATCACTCATTAATATCACATTTTTGCCTGTAGAACTGCTGCTCAGTGGATGTTTTTTGTTTGTCGCAAACTCTAGAGACTAGTGTGCATGAAAATCCCACATCCAGACCTGGCTCTCGATTAAAGGTACAATAGGTAAGATTTTTCTGTTAAAACACTGTTACAAGACCATTGTAAATCCCTTCCGATCATTGTAAAAGCCTCACTCACATCTTGACTCACCCTCTGCCTGTATCTATAGTCCTTAAATGCGGGTTTCAAAATATGCAGTTGACGGGCCGGCACTCTCTACCAACACATCATATAGCTGAACAATAACTCAAGCTCATTGGTTAAAAATGTGTTCTAATCGCCACAGCCAATGGCGTTTCAACATCAGCGCGCTCACAGAGGAGTGGGAGGGGTAGAGAGTGTTGGGGTTTGAGGGAGTTTGTTGCTGCTATTCCTCTCTTGACCGTTAGAAATCCGAAATGGCCCATCGTACATTTAAGTGTTCCCCAACATTATCAGGCTCCCACTCCCTCGGGTTACAGGTGGCCGAGTCTTTGCCTGAAGGACCCCTGTGATGAACGGCTGACTGGGGATCGGTGAGTCACATAGGCTCTGGTGTAATCCAGGTGGCCAAAACAGGGCTTCTTTTTTGCAGCTCATTTCCTGGTCAAGCTGTAAGCGCTGAGAGACGGTTGTGTTATTAAGACAACTCGGCAACACTCGGTGGAAGAGTCAGGGACAGATTCTCGCACCTCGCTCTCTCACACGCGTAGTGGAGGAGGCTCATCGGCTTCCCGAAAGCACAGTCTCATTACATTACACTACAGTACATGTCATTTGGCTGACGCTTTCAGCAAAGCCACTTACAGTTGAGTAGACTAAGCAGGAGACAATCCTCCCCAGGAGCGATGCAGGGTTAAGGAACGGCTGTGCGGAATTGTACAACACGCTGGCGCCGGTGAACTGGACTTCCCGGCCTTCAGAACCCAGTTCAGGGGCCCATGGAGGGTCAGTGGGTGACCGGCATTTGGCCCATATTTCTCAACAGGCCCACAGACAGCCCCCCCCCCCCCCATTGTCGTTTCCACGGCGATGTGTCTGCGCTCGCGTTGCCAGGCGGCCGGAACGTATGCTCGACGATGTAAAAAAAATGAATTAAAAAACGTAGTCTGTCAGTGCTGCTCTCGATGTGCAGTGCAGTACTGGATTCTGCTCTCGATGTGCAGTGGAATACTGGATGCTGTTCTCGATGTGCAGTGCAGTACTGGATTCTGCTCTCGATGTGCAGTGCAGTACTGGATGCTGCTCTCGATGTGCAGTGCAGTACTGGATGCTGTTCTCGATGTGCAGTGGAATACTGGATGCTGCTCTCGATGTGCAGTGGAGTGGGCCTACAGTTCCGATGCCACTTCAGGTTAGTGTCATTTCTGCCCTACTGCCCACCGTGTCTGAGTCATGAGCCACATGGAAACGTCAGAAGAGGCTGGTGATCATTCAGTGTATTCGACCCAACCTCATCATTCATACAATAGGCTAATACACAAGAGATATGGGTCTCACTACCATAGGGGGACCATGAATTGACATTAACCAGTGCAGTTGTGAACATTAACTGATGCATAAATACATTAAGCAAAGTTAACATGCATAAACAAATCTGTATAGATTCACTTCTCACAAGCCAGTTAACAGCTGAATACCTGACTCTGTAATCCTGCTTGCTGACAGAGTGAGACCCAGAGCCCTTCCAGTCTGGAACATGGACTGCAGTAAAAAGAGCTGTAAGAGCTGAATTTATGCATGTAACCCCCCCCAGCCCCCCCCCCCCGAGGCCATTAATCCAAGAGAGGAACGTCGTTCATATCGGAGAAATCGGAGAGTGGGGTAGGCCTAGGCATAGAGGATAAACGCCTGAACATGGCAACCACTGCAGGCATATGGACTCCTCCGGTGAGACTGAGACGGCTCTGGAACAGGAGGAGAGAGAGTTACCCAGCGCTTGCCTCTGGAACAGGAGGAGAGAGAGTTACCCAGCGCTTGGCTCTGGAACAGGAGGAGAGAGAGTTACCCAGCGCTTGGCTCTTGAACAGGAGGAGAGATAGTTACCCAGCGCTTGGCTCTGGAACAGGAGGAGAGAGAGTTACCCAGCGCTTGGCTCTGGAACAGGAGGAGAGATAGTTACCCAGCGCTTGGCTCTGGAACAGGAGGAGAGAGAGTTACCCAGCGCTTGGCTCTGGAACAGGAGGAGAGAGAGTTACCCAGCGCTTCCTCTGAACAGCCACGCCCACAAGCCGGGCTCTCCTACAGCGTGAGGGGGGCCGGAGGGCGGGGGAGGGGGTGGTCTGGGAAAGGTCGGCGTTATTAAATAACAGTAATCACAGCGCGCCTGGGGAGACGCTGATGTAAACGGCAGCCCCTCTGTGGACCGCGCTGTGAGGACGCCTGAACGTTTATGCGCCGCGGTAAACCCCACAGACACGCAGCATGAGTTCTGAGTTTCTCATTGGCTCTCTGTGGACCTCCAGGCCTAAACTGGCTTTTAATTGAGTGCCATTCCACCGATGTGCAGATCACCTCATATTATGGGGGATCTGATTCGCATGTTAGCCACAAAGCACTTTCAATGCAGCACAGTGATCAGCCTCTCTGTCTCTGTTACCTGCCCCTGCCCTGGGTAACAAACAGATAATAGTCAAATGGGTTTCACTTAAACATAATTGCGTCTGCGTCTATGAGGGCTCCACCCTCTGGCAGCGGAGGGAACTGCATGCCTGGAATCTGAGCACTCCTGGACATCTTTCAAAAGCCAGGTATGTTCGGCGGGTGACACTTTAAAGGGTAAAAGTTCCACTTATTTACTTATTTACAGATGGAAGCCCACTGCAGCCCCTTTTATTCAATAGGTTCTTAAAAACACACAGAGCTCAGAGCCCAGAGCCCCAGAGCCCCAGAGCCCCAGAGCCCAGAGCCCCAGAGCCCCAGAGCCCCAGAGCCCAGAGCCCCAGAGCCCAGAGCCCCAGAGCCCAGAGCCCCAGAGCCCCAGAGCCCAGAGACAGAGCCCAGAGCCCAGAGCCCAGAGCCCCAGAGCCCAGAGCCCAGAGCCCAGAGCCCCAGAGCCCAGAGCCCCAGAGACAGAGCCCAGAGACAGAGCCCAGAGCCCAGAGCCCAGAGCCCCAGAGCCCCAGAGCCCAGAGCCCAGAGCCCAGAGCCCAGAGCCCCAGAGCCCCAGAGCCCAGAGCCCCAGAGACAGAGCCCAGAGACAGAGCCCAGAGCCCAGAGCCCAGAGCCCCAGAGCCCCAGAGCCCAGAGCCCAGAGCCCAGAGCCCCAGAGCCCAGAGCCCAGAGCCCCAGAGCCCCAGAGCCCCAGAGCCCCAGAGCCCCAGAGCCCCAGAGCCCCAGAGCCCCAGAGCCCAGAGCCCAGAGCCGTGTACACAGTGACTGAGCGGTCGCTTCACGTGCTCGTATGTTCTGAGAAGGCAGAGGCCTGAAAACCCGGCCCGTCCCCAACTGGGCTTCTGAAAGCAGCAAGACGACAAGGGCGTGGCGCGAGGGCGTGGCGCGAGGGCGTGGCGCGAGGGCGTGGCACGAGGGAGTGGCGCGAGGGCGTGGCGCGAGGGAGTGGCAAACACACTGCAAACACAACAACAACAACGTCAACTTCAGTCCATTTAGGAAATAAAATCCATTCATATATGCTCAATAAGACACACATACTGCCAATGAAGTGAGACGGTTTGACATCAAGATTTGCCAATGGTGTAATAGAAATTTAACTTGTAAAGCAGACAGTCGCTTAAAACAAACAAATATTTTCTACTTGACAAAAATACAAAAATATCTCATTATAAGACCAAGACACTTAAGACGTTTTCGTGGTCTTGTGTCTCTAATCCCACTCCTGAGAGTCATCAAGGAGGCTGTCACAGGCTGCCAAAATGGCCGCCATTTTTTTTTTTCTTCGTTTCCTTTCTGCCATTTACACAAACGAGGGAAGAAAAACCAAATTAAGCAAACACGCTGTGATGCAATATCACAAAACAGAGCAGCAAGATACTGATGAATGAAAAGATAAAAATAAAATGCAGAAAGACACACGCATACATAAGCACACAATCTTACACAAGGACAAAACTACCAAGTACACCAGCTATGACAAAATGATTTCACTTTTACAGTGCATGTAGAGGAAGGGAATATGGAGGCACCACATTCAAACCCCTCTGCCTCTTTATAAGAGCCTGGGGCAGCCATCCCATCCATACACCCCGGACAACCATCCACAAAGCTCCTAAAACACAGAAATTAAATATGGCGTTATCGTCAGGCAGTTGAAGCGAGACCTACAAATAAAAGCAAAAGAGGCAGGCTCCATTAAAGAAAAAGAACAGCACCATCAGGCAAACAGAAATAAACGAGAGCGCAGTTTAATCCAGAGAGTCCGGACTGGATCGCCGCGAGGCCTTGTGTTCTGAACACAAAGCGCAGAACCCAAACCCGCGACAGGGAGAGCACACGTGAAGCGGGCACGCCGGCCTGCAGACGAGGAACGCGTGAAGCCTGCCCTCTCTCCGAGCGCAGGGAGGGGTAGGGTTCTGTGCACAGGCATCCATACGCAGGCATCCATACACAGGCATCCTGACACACAGGCATCCTGACGCACAGGCATCCTGACGCACAGGCATCCTGACGCACAGGCATCCTGACACACACGCATCCTGACACACACGCATCCTGACACACAGGCATCCTGACACACAGGCATCCTGACACACAAGCATCCTGACACACAGGCATCCTGACACACGCATCCTGACACACGCATCCTGACACACACATCCTGTACACAGTCAACCTGACACACGCATCCTGACACAGGCATCCTGACACACACATCCTGACACACGCATCCTGACACACGCATCCTGACACGAGCATTCCTGACACGAGCATTCCTGACACGAGCATTCCTGACACGAGCATTCCTGACACGAGCATTCCTGACACACGCATCCTGACACAGACATCCTGACACACGCATCCTGACACAGGCATCCTGACACAGGCATCCTGACACACAGGCATCCTGACGCACAGGCATCCTGACACACACGCATCCTGACACACAGGCATCCTGACACACAGGCATCCTGACACACAGGCATCCTGACACACGCATCCTGACACACGCATCCTGACACACGCATCCTGACACACAGGCATCCTGACGCACAGGCATCCTGACGCACAGGCATCCTGACACACAGGCATCCTGACACAGGCATCCTGACACACGCATCCTGACACACAGGCATCCTGACACACAGGCATCCTGACACACGCATCCTGACACGAGCATTCCTGACACGAGCATTCCTGACACGAGCATTCCTGACACGAGCATTCCTGACACACGCATCCTGACACAGACATCCTGACACACGCATCCTGACACAGGCATCCTGACACAGGCATCCTGACACAGGCATCCTGACACAGGCATCCTGACACACAGGCATCCTGACGCACAGGCATCCTGACACAGACATCCTGACACACACGCATCCTGACACACACGCATCCTGACACACACGCATCCTGACACACGCATCCTGACAGGAGAGACACTGTGTTCATCTTACATCAGGAGAGTGAGAAATGTCTGTTTGCTCAGAACTCACACACATACACCAGAATAAAAAGAGGATTTTCAGTGTACACTGAATATATCACACAGTTTTAAAGGGAGCCTTCTGGCCCAATGAATCATCAGTGATGGCTGATAGCGGACATATCCACGGGTGATGGGTGTGTGCCTGAATGCACAATGCAGAGACAGGTGCGGTTAATCAAGCCATTGAACCGGTTGGCCGACATCCTAACATATTTGAAATCAATGTCTTCCTCCAGCGTTTCTCAGGCCTGCTGGAAGATATTCTCCCCGATTATCCCCACACTATCTGAAAGTGTTTGAAAGCGACGGAGTGCGAATCAGTCTGGATATTCCCGACCGAAGGTGAGACGAGGCCAGCGTTCAGGGTGTCACGAGCTGCGACGTCATTGGCTGCCGTGAGGACTCATAGGCGTGTCCGTGCAGAGGTCGTCCCGCCCCTTCGAAGAGCAGGGAATTTTGGAACGTTTCTTCAGAACGCTGGAAGTCAGTGTTCTAGAACTCCACCGCGTCCGGTAGCCAGAGTGAGCGATCGTCAGAACGTTCAGTTCATGAGGACGTTCTGGTCACGTGCGTGACCTCACACTTTAAAGCGTAAAAAGTCCAGTCCTGTACTGAATATCGGCCACACGCCTCCCTGGATTACCGACACTGTTGGCCGATATATCAGTCATCCGATACCGTATGTCGGTTGAGCTCTAACAAACACACAGTGGTGCGCTAACTCACACCACACCGACATGTACAAGCCCGTGTAAAACCACATCACACGGCCAGATTCTTTCCAACTGATGTAAGCACATGGTGAGAGAACAGAGCCAGGGGCCTCGTGTGTGGCAGGGAGGGTGGGGGCGAGGTGGGGTTGGGGGGGAGGTCAGGGAAAGGTCGGCTAACGCTGCCCGTCTTCCCAGCGTCTGTCACAGCCCTGTCAGAAGAGCTCAGGCCGTGTCTGCTGGCTGTGGAGAGAGGAGAGCTGACAGCACTAAAGGGACGTCTGCTCATCACTGTCCTGTAGGGCACGCACGGAGACAGCACCAGGGCTCACCTCACAGCACAGACATCCCACCAATCACAGCGCAGACATCTGCACAATCACAGCACAGACATCTGCCCAATCACAGCACAGACATCTGCCCAATCACAGCGCAGACATCCCACCAATCACAGTACAGACATCTCACCAATCACAGCACAGACATCTGCCCAATCACAGCACAGACATCTGCCCAATCACAGCGCAGAAACCTCACCAATCACAGCGCAGACATCCCACCAATCACAGCACAGACATCTCACCAATCACAGCGCAGACATCTCACCAATCACAGCACAGACATCTCACCAATCACAGCACAGACATCTCACCAATCACAGCGCAGACATCTGCCCAATCACAGCGCAGACATCTCACCAATCACAGCACAGACATCTGCCCAATCACAGCGCAGACATCTCACCAATCACAGCACAGACATCTGCCCAATCACAGCACAGACATCTGCCCAATCACAGCACAGACATCTGCCCAATCACAGCGCAGAAACCTCACCAATCACAGCGCAGACATCTCACCAATCACAGCACAGACATCTGCCCAATCACAGTGCAGACATCTCACCAATCACAGCACAGACATCTGCCCAATCACAGCGCAGACATCTCACCAATCACAGCACAGACATCTGCCCAATCACAGCACAGACATCTGCCCAATCACAGCACAGACATCTGCCCAATCACAGCGCAGAGACCTCACCAATCACAGCGCAGACATCTGCCCAATCACAGCACAGACATCTGCCCAATCACAGTGCAGACATCTCACCAATCACAGCACAGACATCTCACCAATCACAGCACAGACATCTGCCCAATCACAGTGCAGACATCTCACCAATCACAGCACAGACATCTCACCAATCACAGCACAGACATCTGCCCAATCACAGCACAGACATCTGCCCAATCACAGCACAGACATCTGCCCAATCACAGCACAGACATCTGCCCAATCACAGCGCAGACATCTCACCAATCACAGCACAGACATCTGCCCAATCACAGCGCAGACATCTCACCAATCACACCGCAGAAACTTCACCAATCACAGCACAGAAACCTTGCCAAACACAGTGCAGAAATCTCACCAATCACAGCGCAGAAATCTCACCAATTACAGCGCATAAATCTCACCAATCACACCGCAGAAACTTCACCAATCACAGCACGGAAACCTTGCCAAACACAGTGCAGAAATCTCACCAATCACAGCGCAGAAATCTCACCAATTACAGCGCATAAATCTCACCAATCACAGCGCAGAAATCTGTCCAATCACAGTGGAGAAACCTCACCAATCACAGCGTAGACATTTCACCAATCACAGCGCAGAAACCTCACCAATCACAGCGCAGAAATCTGTGCAATCACAGCGCAGAAACCGGTCCAATCACAGCACAGAAACCTCACCAAACACAGCGGAGAAACCCGTCCAATCACAGCGCAGAAACCTCACCAATCACAGCGCAGAAATCTGTCCAATCACAGCCCAGACCAATCACAGTGCAGAGCAGCAGGGCCCTGCTCCTGATGGATCAGAGCCCGTCTTGCTCCAGTTTGGGATGCCTTGTGCCTGTGCTTTACCTGGATACGCACGCCAAGAGCCACACATTTCTCACCCTATCTCATCAAAACAAACAATAATCAACATTTTCTTTATCCGAGAGCAGGACCGCAGCAGAACTGGGCCAGCGGGAGTACCTCGGTCTCAACCACACCCTCAGGCCACCATATTACTGGAGATTTAGGAAACTTTTAATTCCCCAACGTCTGTCCCTCTCAGCCGCGTAACGGTGACATGAATGATAGTGCCGAACAGTCTGAAGGAACAGGAAATATATTATGGGATGTTAAATCTTTAATTAAGCCTCGAATGAGAACATTTGTATAATCGGTTCTCCCGGCTCTGTGGTTATTTATAACTAGTTCATTAAAATAGATCAAAAGGCACGGAACAAGCAGATATTAGTAATAAGAAAAATGACTGTAGCCAAATATAACCGAGTTATAACCGCAGACAAATTGTGCTTCATCTCTCTCCGTCCCTGGCTCCTCCTCGTTCTCTATTACACAGTATCTGAGGCTCACATCACCGAAGCCAGAGGCCAGGATTCTTACCCACAGATCACAATGTTGTGTCAAAAAGGTTGCGAATCTCAGAAAAGTGTGACTACAGGCTTCACGCCCAGACTTTTCTCCTAACACGCACAGTATGGCCTTCCCTCTGATTATGAGGAGAACTATTACATGTGTACAACTTTATAGGTCAATTAATAACAGGAGCAGAAAAAGTAGGTCAGGTTCAGGTAAACTTTAAGTACTTTGTAGAACTACATTTTAAGTAGTACCTTCAGTGAAGTACATTCTGGAATGTATGTGCCATTTATTCTAAGAAAGGTATAGAGCTACATGATTCTGAGTAGAGGAATCACTCATTCCATACTCATATTCCACACACACTGAGGAATCTGACATTCCATACTCATGTTCCACACTCACTGAGGAATCACTCATTCCATACTCATGTTCCATACACACTGAGGAATCTGACATTCCATACTCATGTTCCATACACACTGAGGAATCTGACATTCCATACTCATGTTCCATACACACTGAGGAATCTGACATTCCATACTCATGTTCCATACACACTGAGGAATCTGACATTCCATACTCATATTCCATACACACTGAGGAATCTGACATTCCATACTCATGTTCCATACACACTGAGGAATCTGACATTCCATACTCATATTCCATACACACTGAGGAATCTGACATTCCATACTCATGTTCCATACACACTGAGGAATCTGACATTCCATACTCATATTCCATACACACTGAGGAATCTGACATTCCATACTCATGTTCCATACACACTGAGGAATCTGACATTCCATACTCATGTTCCATACACACTGAGGAATCTGACATTCCATACTCATGTTCCATACACACTGAGGAATCACACATTCCATACTCATATTCCATACACACTGAGGAATCACACATACCATACTCATATTCCATACACACTGAGGAATCTGACATTCCATACTCATGTTCCATACACACTGAGGAATCTGACATTCCATACTCATGTTCCATACACACTGAGGAATCACACATTCCATACTCATATTCCATACACACTGAGGAATCACACATTCCATACTCATGTTCCATACACACTGAGGAATCTGACATTCCATACTCATATTCCATACACACTGAGGAATCTGACATTCCATACTCATGTTCCATACACACTGAGGAATCTGACATTCCATACTCATGTTCCATACACACTGAGGAATCTGACATTCCATACTCATGTTCCATACACACTGAGGAATCACACATTCCATACTCATATTCCATACACACTGAGGAATCACACATACCATACTCATGTTCCATACACACTGAGGAATCTGACATTCCATACTCATGTTCCATACACACTGAGGAATCACACATTCCATACTCATATTCCATACACACTGAGGAATCACACATTCCATACTCATGTTCCATACACACTGAGGAATCTGACATTCCATACTCATGTTCCATACACACTGAGGAATCACACATTCCATACTCATATTCCATACACACTGAGGAATCTGACATTCCATACTCATGTTCCATACACACTGAGGAATCTGACATTCCATACTCATGTTCCATACACACTGAGGAATCTGACATTCCATACTCATGTTCCATACACACTGAGGAATCTGACATTCCATACTCATATTCCATACACACTGAGGAATCACTCATTCCATACTCATATTCCACACACACTGAGGAATCTGACATTCCATACACATATTCCATACACACTGAGGAATCACTCATTCCATACTCATGTTCCACACTCACTGAGGAATCACACATTTTTCCAGACCTATGGCACACCAGTCTGGATCCTCGCTGGGAAACCAGCTCCGTGCCACCGACAAGAGCAGAGCAACACTCCTCAACTCCTGCCGAACAGAACACACACCTGTACAGAACACACACCTGTACAGAACACACACCTGTACAGAACACACACCTGAACAGAACACACACCTGAACAGAACACACACCTGTACAGAACACACACCTGTACAGAACACACACCTGTACAGAACACACACCAGTACACCTGAGTGAACAGACAGCAGAACGTACACACCGTGATGTGCAGCCAGAACTCTGGGGGTTCTCAACAGCAGGCTTGATATGGCTTGAGACACTATTAATAGTATCTAGGTACCATCTACTGTAGATACTCTTAAGGCTCCTGGGGTGTTCAAACCGCTCCTGCACATTGATGAAATATTTGTTCTGTATAACTGTCCTGAATTGCACATTTGTGCAAAAGATGAAATAAAAAATATATGTATATATAAAATAGCTTTTAGGCAAACTAAGCAGTAGGTTTAGAGGTAGGAAAAGGCAAGCATTGCTGGGCTCATTGGTGTTGTTATGTCAGTGTGTTTTTGGGTGACTGAGTTGGCCTGGCTGGACCCATGCTCTAACTCATCTGCCCCAGACCCCAGCATCAGAGACGTCCTCTCCCCGGAATCGCAAGGGTGACGGAAACCACCACATCCGCCAAGCCAGGAGGAAGCCTCCTCTCCATCCAGCCGGGATGTGACGACCCCGCTCCCAATCCCTCACAGTAACGGGAGACCCCGCTCCCAATCCCTCACAGTAACGCGAGACCCCGCTCCCAATCCCTCACAGTAACGTGAGACCCCGCTCCCAATCCCTCACAGTAACGCGAGACCCCGCTCCCGATCCCTCCAGAGGACAGGAAGAACGAGGCGGGAATGGCGAGTCTTCCGACCGGATGCGCCGACGTAACGGCTTTTTAATTCAACGTGATGTGAAGCACGATGCAGGCTGTGGGATACATGGAAAACCAGACGTGGGGGGATACATGGAAAACCAGACGTGGGGGGATACATGGAAAACCAGACGTGGGGGGATACATGGAACAAATGTTGGACAAAACATCTTTCACCCACAAAAAGCAAAAGGAAGAGGCACTTTTCTTTAAAATAAAAGGTAAATCATGCTTGTTGTTTTTGATCCGGTGCAGCTCTTTTCATCGGGACACCCATTCTGTTGCAGCATTTGTTATCTTTCCTCTGATCATTCCAAGCAGGCTCTCGTTTGATTCAAATAAAGCCTCACAGACTGGATAATGGTACACTGGAAATGTTCCAGAATTACTGTGGTGTGCGGTGCGAAAAATAACATACCGTAGGAGGTTTTCAAACAGACATAATGATTAATGAAAGACTGGAGTGGGGCTTTCCTTGTTTGATAGGGCTTTCTCTCTACTCCTTTCCAATGCAAGTCCCAGATGTGAGAAACCGCTGGACCAGCATACGGCGCTGTGCATATCCATCCCCGGGAAGGATCTGGAGCCGCTGCCTTTCACCCTCACTGGACCTGTTAAAAAGCCCACCCGACAGAACCCGACAGAACCCGACGGCTGTGATGTTCAATCGCGTGATTTCTCAGACCACTCCGAGACCACAGCTCCTCCCAACAAAAACGTTATCGAGCCCGCGGCGCATAAATTTGTTTTTTTCCCCCAGGGGGCGATTTCAGTACCTGGAAAAGGCGTTACCCCACGTCTCCCTTCATAAAAGAGCAGAAAAGAACCGCGCACATTCTCAACAGACACAGTCTGCATGCCTTCATGAACACCAGCCATGTTGTGAAGTCAGAAACAGCTCTGAACCTGTAGTGTATAACACATAGACAGTGATCTTAACCTGTAGTGTATAACACATAGAGACAGTGATCTTAACCTGTAGTGTATAACACATAGAGACAGTGATCTTAACCTGTAGTGTATAACACATAGAGACAGTGATCTTAACCTGTAGTGTATAACACATAGACAGTGATCTTAACCTGTAGTGTATAACACATAGAGACAGTGATCTTAACCTGTAGTGTATAACACATAGAGACAGTGATCTTAACCTGTAGTGTATAACACATAGAGACAGTGATCTTAACCTGTAGTGTATAACACATAGAGACAGTGATCTTAACCTGTAGTGTATAACACATAGAGACAGTGATCTTAACCTGTAGTGTATAACACATAGAGACAGTGATCTTAACCTGTAGTGTATAACACATAGAGACAGTGATCTTAACCTGTAGTGTATAACACATAGAGACAGTGATCTTAACCTGTAGTGTATAATACATAGAGACAGTGATCTTAACCTGTAGTGTATAACACATAGAGACAGTGATCTTAACCTGTAGTGTATAATACATAGAGACAGTGATCTTAACCTGTAGTGTATAACACATAGAGACAGTGATCTTAACCTGTAGTGTATAACACATAGAGACAGTGATCTTAACCTGTAATATATAACACATAGAGACAGTGATGCCAATAGAAACCAGTGGGGGTTGTGTTGTGTCCGTGGTCACGTGCGACGCAAATGGACGCAAGTGTACTGGAAAGAGTATTAAAATGACTGTTTGATGTTATGCACAGCACTGAGTAAATGCTATTGTGCATATCTGGATATACTCGGGACAAAATTATCGGCTAACTGGTTGTTTTTTTCAATCATTCCATGGTCAAAGTCACTTAGATTACATTACATTATTGGCATTTGGCAGACGCTCTTATCCACAGTGACATACAGTTGATTAGACTAAGCAGGAGACAATCCTCCCCTGGAGAAATGCAGGGTTAAGGGCCTTGCTCAAGGGCACAACGGCTGTGCGGATCTTATTGTGGCCTACATAGATCACATTTCTTCCGCGTTCAGACTTGGTTCAGATTTGGTAAAAAAAACAGCTGAACCGCTTGACCATGTATGCATGCTTTTATGCTTTTAGTTTCTGCCACAGGATTGGCTGATTAAATATTTACATTAACAAGCTGGTGTACAGGTCTACCTAAAGTGTATATTGTGGTCAACCAAAGGGTCTGAATTCTGTAAATATTGTGATATGATATGAAAATAATTTGACAAATCAAAATTACTTCTTCAAGGAGGTCCTGGGTTTGAATCCCCGTTGGCCGGGGCCTCTCTGTGTGGAGTTTGCATGTTCTCCCCGTGTCTGCGTGGGTTTCCTCCGGGTACTCCGGTTTCCTCCCACAGTCCAAAGACATGCAGGTTAGGCTGATTGGAGAGTCTAAATTGCCCATAGGTCTGAGTGTGTGAGTGAATGGTGTGTGTGCCCTGTGATGGACTGGCGACCTGTCCAGGGTGTATTCCTGCCTTTCGCCCAATGTATGCTGGGATAGGCTCCAGCCCCCCTGCGACCCCGTTCAGGATAAGCGGGTTAAGATAATGAATGAATGAATGAACAAATGAATTAATTAATTAATATTACTTCTTCAGTAAATGGTCCAAGCCTAAGGCTTTAGTGTGTATTCTGACACAGAACAACATAAATTAACAGGATCTCATTTTTGAGGCCCTGATACCAGGAATGGAGTGGTTCCTATCCTGAGAAGACAGTACTAAAATCCCATTTCTGCTTTTGCCACATCCCGATTCAGGAGTTACCGATGTTATCAAACATGTCTGCAGTCATAGCACGATACCCAACCTTATCATATGACACTTCTGAGGCTAAGGGTGGACAGATTAGCACTGGGATGGGTGGCGAGGGAGAACTGCGTTGTGACAGGAAGTGCTGCCGGGCGACTGGGGGTCCCGGAGCAGGAGAAGGTCCGGGCCTCCGGACGCGATGTTAAACCGAGGTCCCGCCTCAATGCGCTCATTAAAGATGACATCTGGTCAATTTCCCACAAAGCTCAAACTCTACGTCTGCCCGACAAATCTTCCCCTCCGTCTGACTGGTACACAATCCCTCCTGACTCTCACTCCCCTGAAGCCATCATTCAGCTGTCCTAGCGGGCAGGAAAGACGTAAAATAAAATACAAACAGCCGACATAAATCAACGTCCGCGTTCGGCCTGCGCCCCGCACCAAAGGCTGGCTGCAGCATGGATTCTAATCACAAAATAAATGACCCCGTTATTCTTTTTCCAGTTTAAACACCACTGCACTAGCGAACAATACAAATATCTGAAGCTGGAACATTTCTGCCACATATTTTAGCCAAACTCATAATCCCCGACATCCCTGTTTTATAATAATCGTATCAGAGCAGGGCCGGTATGGGTGCAGGTTTTTGTTTTAGCCCAGCACCCTGACACCTGATATAGTGCTGGACTAATGAACTAATAATAGTCTTCAATCAAGACCTTTAAGTTGAATCCAGTGCCTCCGTGTTCGGATAAGATTGGGCACCCCTGCCCTACTGCAGCCAGATTAATCCGTACGGGGTTGGTCACTTGCTTATTTTGAGAATTCTCCAAAAAGAAGGTTTTCCCACACACCATCGTTCCTTCACTGCGGTTTAGTAAACTCCTCGCCGAAGTCTGAGGAGGAACCTGAATTATAACAAATCTATTGATGTACTGTGAGTGTAAACCTTGAGAAATAAATGCAGCGTTGTGTACAGTCCCGGTGCGGTGGGCATTTGTGTGGCGGGTGAGACATGAAATACAAGTGCGTGACCTTGCTGTCATTGGGTTACTGATGGCCCTCTGTGTCCTGCCCAACCCTGCCAGTCCGGCTGTGCTCCCGGCCTGGGTGTGGAGGGGCTCAGATCTCTCTCACGGCTGGGTGGAGGTGTGGAGGGGCTCAGATCTCTCTCAGGGCTGGGTGGAGGTGTGGAGGGGCTCAGATCTCTCTCAGGGCTGGGTGGAGGTGTGGAGGGGCTCAGATCTCTCTCAGGGCTGGGTGGAGGTGTGGAGGGGCTCAGATCTCTCTCAGGGCTGGGTGGAGGTGTGGAGGGGCTCAGATCTCTCTCAGGGCTGGGTGGAGGTGTGGAAGGGCTCAGATCTCTCTCAGGGCTGGGTGGAGGTGTGGAGGGGCTCAGATCTCTCTCAGGGCTGGGTGGAGGTGTGGAGGGGCTCAGATCTCTCTCAGGGCTGGGTGGAGGTGTGGAGGGGCTCAGATCTCTCTCAGGGCTGGGTGGAGGTGTGGAGGGGCTCAGATCTCTCTCAGGGCTGGGTGTCTTACACTTGGCTCTCTCCTGTTCTGTATGCAGCTGGAGTATATCCCCAGCAAAGCAACAGTGACAGACAGCCTGCTTACATTTTCTGCTTAATTTTCCCTGCCCTCAGATTCAATTCCCCATCTCGCTCTCCCTCCATCTCTCCCTCTATCTCCATCTCTCCCTCTATCTCCCTCTCTCTATCTCCCTCTCTCTATCCATCTCTCTATCTATCTATCTATCTCTCTCCCCATCTCTCTCTCTCACAGATTCAGTTTAAGTAGGCTATATTTGCATGACCACATATAAATAATAAGCAAAACAATAATAATAAAGTAATAAAGCAATAACCATAAAGACTGCAGTGTGTAGGGCTGTGGCCCACTGCCACGTCCTGAGCAGACGGAGTTGCTACAGGAGCTCCAGTCTGACCAAACACATTTTCTCATTTCAGCCTATCCTTCACAGTATGAGAAAGTGCATCTCGGTCTCACCTTTCCTCGCTCCTGACCCGGAAATCGATCGAGGCCCGGCATCTCAGAGGACATTCCAACCCCGTTAAATGTTCCTTCTAGGAGCTGGAAGTAGAAGTTAGGAACTGACCACCTTTCTATTGAGCAAGAAAACGTCGGCACATCCTTTGCAGAAGTGTTTTTTTTTCCAGAAATTCTGATGTATAAATGATCGACCTGTGGGCCCACCTCTCCCCGTCTGCCACGTCTGTAACTGATGCGGCTTCAAACTGACATCTGAAGCGGCCCGTTTTAGGTTTTCCCTCAGTGTTTGTTATCGTGCCCATGTTACAGATGGGAGGCTTTTAGTTTGCATCATAATTTCTTATTCTCATTTGAGGTGGACAGTGAGTTGATCTGAACCCTATGGGAAACGTTTTGTTTGGCATTTCGCAAACATTTAATTTGGCGAAAAAGCTCTTCACCAGACACAGACTGATGGAATGATTAGTCAGTGGAGTGGCTGATTAGTTCATTGATTGGCGGATTTCTCTGTGCGGTTACCCTGGCAGGATTTATGGACGACGTGCTGACGGAGAGGAACAGCACGATGAGCACAACCCGTGGGAGCGTTCTCTGCTCTTTTGAAGGAGTGAGGAGCTAAGGAGCCTGCTGAAGGATGCTTGAGTGAGGGACACACGAGCACATCCTTTGTGGAAATATTTGTCCGGAACGCGTCCACACCTACTTCCACTGTCGCGTGCATGTTCCATTTGCCTTAATACACCATTCCTCCATTCCACCGTTTCCATGTTCTTCCTGATCATACTTTTCATATTCATGAATAAAAGGCGGGTCATTTGGAAGACAATAAGGAGGCAACACACGACATGTCAAAAATCTACGGTCAATCTGGGATCGATTTGACCGCAAACGTAAAAAAAAAAAAACGGTCATGAAACCTCAACAGAACGGGAGGGTTAAGATGTTAACAGACCAGCGGGGTCAGAGGTCACCGGTCTTAATGCTCTCATCTCTGCTCCCTTTCAGCCCGTCGAGATCAGTGAACCTGCAGAATCCGTCCTCCTGACGGAGGTGTGAGTGCGCATACCAGCTCTGTTCATTCTCACTTTCTCTCAAATCTCTACCGCACCCCCACCGAATGAGCCCCCTTTATCAGCACACTCGTGTAGCGGGACGCCAGTTCAGCGACTCTTTTCCTTAAAACATTCAAACAAAAACGCCCCCCCCTCCGTGACAGAATCCCGACAGAATCTGTCCTCGTGAGCCGCAGCCTGCTCCAGCTCAGCTTTCAGGGACGTCAGCGCTGACAGCTCTCTCGGTCGCTGGACATCCACGGGCACTTACCTGTCAAATCTCACCTTCAGGCAAAAGCGAGGGCTTATCAGCCGTCGAGCGGTGTTCAGACCGTCACAGCTAATACGGCGGGCTTGAGAGCCGGGCCGTGCCGGGCCGGACCGGGTCGGGCCGGACCGGGTCGGGGTGCCGCGCGCGAGACCGAGAATGTGCACGTCCTCGCTTTTTTTTTTTTTTTTTTTAAACCTTGTCAATCACTTTCTTCGTGGTTCGCTCCCCCCTTTAAAGGCGTCAAGGTGTGATTAGAATGTTCTCAACCGAACATTCCAAAAAAAACAAAAAAAAAAAAAACGACTCAGAAGGCTAATTGAGGAACGTTCCAACCTGCTCATTTACGGCGAAATCAGATCAAGGCCCATGGAAATCTGAGACGCGTATAAATAGAATATGCAGTGCATGGGGCGTATGGTCACTTTCTATTTTGGGGGTTCAGGTCCGGCGTTTGGAGACAGTCTTCCGTAAAAAGCGCTATACCAATAAAACTGAATTGAATTACTGTACTGTATAATCCGTTCACACTTTAGCTCATGAGCAATATTGTGAATTAACAGTATTATTAATTGCTCAAATGAACTATGGCATTGTGCTTTTCTCACCTTTAGCTATATCTATTTTAGTTGCTAAGCCTACATTTATTTTCAGCAACATTTCAGTATGGGTCTAACATTTTATGTTGGCCATGAGTGGCTGTTGTTGCCGGGGGTAACGATTCATCAGCCAGGGGAGGCAGGGAGCATAGCATCTACATACAAAATTAGCTAGCTAGCAAATATTTCTTTCATTTATCAGATAACCACAGGCAGGGGCGATTTAACATTGGGGGCCTGTAGGGTGGGGCTGAACCAGCAGATGGCGCTGTACTGAAGATGCACAGTTGCTCATATCTTGGATTAATCAGCCAGAAAATTTACCGGAAACATCAGCTTGTTCAACGAAATACACTGGACTGTGCTGGTGGGGCTGCTTGGAATCACTTTCCTTGAAGTACAGCTTAAATCAACACTGCACCCTGGGAAATGCAGTTCCCAAATTCATTTTTCAGCTCCAGCCTATTTATTTATATTTATGGCCATCATAAAAGCGTAATGAAATCTCAAAACCAGATGGCAGGGAAAACTACATCTCCAGAAGGCACACAGGAAGAAAGAGGCAATTTTTTTCTCTGACCACACAACGGCCAGTGTGTTTAATGTCCTACCACACACTGCCCAACACTTCTTCTAGACTTAGCCTCCACATAAATCGGCAACAATAAATGTTCAAATTATGTAAACACAATCTTTCGGAGAACGAATGAAACAACTATTCAAAAGAAGTAAAATCATACTCATCACCTGCATGTTATCATGCAGCATAAATAGGGGGATTACACATTGCGGTGCTTTTGTTTTTTCAGTATATTTGATTGCTTCCATTGCTGACTCATACTTTCTCTGTTTCCTTCAGTACATACCACATCACTAGCTGTTAAAATTATTTAATATCAGGACCCAAATTGGAAATTGTGTGCTCCAGGCCAAATCGGGACCCAAATTGGAAACTACAGACTTGTTCAGGGACGCACCTCACACAGCCGAGTGAACTACAGACTCATTCAGGGACGCAACTCACACAGCCTAGTGAACTACAGACTCATTCAGGGATGCAAATCACAGCCTAGTGAACTACAGACTCATTCAGGGACGCACCTCACAGCCTAGTGAACTACAGACTCATTCAGGGATGCAACTCACACAGCCTAGTGAACTACAGACTCATTCAGG
Organism: Conger conger; assembly: GCF_963514075.1. Lineage (NCBI taxonomy): Eukaryota > Metazoa > Chordata > Actinopteri > Anguilliformes > Congridae > Conger > Conger conger. The sequence goes on along the minus strand of NC_083767.1, from coordinate 60,941,876 downwards.
GACGCACCTCACAGCCTAGTGAACTACAGACTCATTCAGGGACGCAACTCACACAGCCTAGTGAACTACAGACTCATTCAGGGACCCACTTCACACAGCCTAGTGAACTACAGACTCATTCAGGGACCCACTTCACACAGCCTAGTGAACTACAGACTCATTCAGGGACCCACTTCACACAGCCTAGTGAACTACAGACTCATTCAGGGACGCACCTCACAGCCTAGTGAACTACAGACTCATTCAGGGACGCAACTCACAGCCTAGTGAACTACAGACTCATTCAGGGACGCACCTCACAGCCTAGTGAACTACAGACTCATTCAGGGACACACCTCACAGCCTAGTGAACTACAGACTCGTTCTTGATTCATGATTATAGATAATTATATATGATTATAAACAGGTGATTATCGGTGATTATCACACCAAGGTTGTGAACCCAGATTATAGTTTGTAGTCTAGCTGACGATTTTATCCAAGGTGAATTACAATTGATTAGACTAAGCAGGGGACTATCCCACCTGGAACATCTGTGTGGATCTTATCGTGGCTACACCGGGGCTTGAAGCACCAAGCTTCCAGGTCCCACTCATGTACCTCAGCCACGAGGCTACAGGCTACCCAGACAAAGAGCGCTACAAACTAAGCAGTTTTATTTGTGGAGTGGCTGTACAAGGCAGCAGAGTGCCGTTACGGCTGAGAAAATGGGCTAGCAACTCAACGTTTACGGGTTTGATTGCAAGCTGGGGTGCCGCATAACCTTATGGTCTCTCGTCAGTTAAATGTAAGTGTCGTTCATTTACATCACAAGGAGAAGCACACCCGCTTCAAACCGATATCAGCGGTGTTCCGTATGTAAACGATTCAGCTCCCTCCCATGTTGCACTGGGCAAGAACCAGAGAGCAGACATCCCCATTAATACCATTACTACTGGAATATATTACACACATTTAAATTTGAAATCTTATTTTTTTTAGTAAGTCAATATGAGGATTATAGATAAAAACGCATTGGGAGGTTTGAATGTTGGAATGAAACGATGGTAACTAGATAATGAAGTAAGGGCGTTACATTGCATCTTATTGCCGGGGATTGTCTTTCCCCCATCGTCCGTGGTGGATATTTCCTATGCCCATTTTTAATATACGTTTGTTTCCGTTCTTCTGTAGACATTGGTTTTTATTGTTATAGTCCGGCCCTTTGCCTGGGCTGTGTGTGCAGGGGAGGCCTCTCTGTGTTTGTACTAGCAGTGTGCCAATGCAGGGAAACGGGAGTACAGATTCATGGAGGCCCAATATTTTTCTTCTGTGTTTTTATCATATTTTATCCCAGTGTAAGGGCGAATAACTGCAAGAAGGGCAAACACTCCTTTTTGCTGTTATTTGATTAAATATTATATTACAGGTCAAGCAATAACAAGAAAGTTATTTTTAAAAGGTTCCACTTATTATATTACAAAAACAAGTTCCTCTTATACTTGCAATATTACAAAACCAATTATGCCTAAAGCTGCCTTATTTTCTGTTTCAAATGTCCATTCAATGGACAGTTGTGCAGCGATCACAGAACGTAAGGCCCCTGTTTACTAATGGTTTATTTAAATAACAACTTGAAGGATGACTAGGAAATCTGGAAAACATTTGTTATGATTTTTTGTAGAAATATGGTTGACACAAACTGCCCAAGGTGGGTAATCGAGGTGTTGAGCTGTAGAGCTGATCTCTCCACAGCCACAGTATGAAGGAGAGAGAGCTGATCTCTCCACAGCTACAATATGAAGGAGAGAGCTGATTTCTCCATAGCCACAGTATGAAAGAGAGCTGATCTCACCACAGCCACAATATGAAAGAGAGAGCTGATCTCTCCACAGCCCCAATATGAAGGAGAGAGAGCTGATCTCTCCACAGCCACAGGCTGAAGGAGAGAGCTGATCTCTCCACAGCCACAGTATGAAGGAGAGAGAGCTGATCTCACCACAGCCACAATATGAAGGAGAGGTGCAAGCAGCTGTTCAGCAGTTCAGCCTCATTCCCAGGAGTCCCTGCTGCCCTTCAGAATACCCACAATGCACAAGGGCAATGCCTTACTGTACAAGAGAATCACTTTCAGCGGGGAGAGAGTTGTACAGGGAACAGGATTTCGTTTTTTGCTCTAGCTATACTTTCAGAAGAGTTCAGATTTCCCCAAATACCTGGTACATGATTTAGTGAGATTGACCTCAAACTGAAATTCATCATTTTTTGGGTAAGGCTACTTTTGCCTTGAAAAGCAAATATTTCACAGGCAAATCAGTAGGGAGGAAGGGGCGAAATCAAATTTGACGTAAAAACATCATAAAAAGACCAAAAGGCACCTTGAAAATGTGCTTATAACAAGTGCATACAAATGAAAACTGTTTTATTTTATTTTTTATTTTATTTTTTACCATAAACCAAAAAGTCTACTCCTGAGCGATGTAACAGCTTCTTTTTTAACCAAATCAGACCAGAAGAAGAACGACTCTAAAGACAACCAAAACAAACAAAGGGCAGAAGTAAAAACGAAGTCTCCTCTCCTCCTGTTCCCATCCCGTTTGAATCCATCCGTCCCTTCTATCCGCACAATGCTCTCAGTGTCACTGGCTGTCACGCAACCCAAAGCATAACGGATCCGATTGGCAAGGCAGTCATGTCATTAGCATAGTCTCAAATGCTTCAGATGTGTCTTTGGTGGTTGTGGTGAAACCGTCCAATGTTTTTGGTTTAGTCGCCCCACAGCGTTTCGTTCCGAGTCTCTGGACTATCTACTTGCATACTTTGGATGTTAACGGTCGCGGTTTCCTTCCAATAACTCATCCAAGAAGATAATCTTTGCATTAACAACACTACAGAACGTACTGGTGCTACTCCAGTGTTAAAAGTGAAGTCTTTCTGTACGGGGCTTTTTCAGGGACATGTGGGTCGTGCTTCGCGTATCTAACGAGTGTATGAGCAGGTTTTCCTATATTTATAGCCTGCCCCTGCTTTGCGGGACTCAATTCTTTCTTTACATCCAAACAGAATGTAAGGCCTAATAAGCCAACCAAGCATTATTGGATCAAATGGCAGGGTGCCAAAACGTTACGTTTTTTTATAACATTACATTATTACATCACATTACATGTAATCCAAAGTGACTTAAAGTTGATTAGACTAAGCAGGGGATGAAGCAATGTGGGGCTAAGGGCCCAACAGCTGTGTGGATCTTATCATGGCTACACCGGGGATTGAACCACCGACCTCGTGTACCTTAGCCACTACATGCCATTACATTTTGGCATGCCACATTTACTGTTACGGTTACATATTTACTGTTTTTCACACTGTTAAAGCAAATAAATAGCAATATACAAGTAATATTTTTTTTTATTATTGTTTTCATTGCTAGGATATATATTTTTTTAAACCAAAACAAAAATATGGCAGGTACTCAGATTGCCTGTGGATGTCTGTGCAGTCCATGTTCATGCTATGTCCATTTGTAATACACAGTTATTGACACTTTAGGCCAATAAGCAGCATTATCCTGTAATGATAATCGGCTGTTGTCAGTTCTGAGCACAGACATTAATCATTGTACAGTAGGAGGTGAGGTTAATCCGTGGCATAATATCAATATAAAAATGTACCATAAATCAGAGGAGCTACATCTAGGACATCGAAAACACCAAATAGGATTGTGTTAAACGGATAAAATGCACCTGTCAAACTGTGATGGACAACGTCATGTGGGTTTCGATATTTTAGATTTCTCGCTGTCCTGCGGAATCGATCTTGACCAAGTGACCTTCCAAGCCACCTCAGGGGGAAAAAAATAAATTATTATAATCCTACTAAGCATCAGTGTAGACATTGTCATGTTCATGTACAATGGTTTTAGTACTCAGGGTATTCTAGCTGCCGTGGTAGGCTAGTTGGAAAGTTGATGGACTCTTCAAGGGTTCAAGTTGTATCTAGGACTTGGAACTATACTTTCCCCCTAGGGTCTTCAATGCACTTGTCCCCGGTTCTGATTTGCACTGTAATGTAATGCAATATAATGACTTGTCAAATAATTCACCTCTCACTCTCTGATCAAAGAACCTGACCGCCTGCTCCTCATGAATACAGCACTCTGACAGGGCGAATCACGCTGCAGCTCACATCAGCCAATCACTGGTCGTGTGTCAGATCCACATTATGGCATATGGATTTATTCTGGAATGAATCCGAACACCCGGATTATGCTTGAATATCACAGGGAGATGCCTCATCTTAATAGACGAATAAAGCGACTGTAGAATCAATGTACAGTGGAAACACAAGTAAATGGAACATGATCGTATTTTCGCTGCATTGTATGTACAGTATGAAGACCACAGATTCACATTGCTAAAAAGGGAAAATCCCTTTTTAATAGTAATACCCATTTTAAGATCGAAAAATCACATATAACACTGGGAGAACATTGCAGATGAGGCAGTCCACCGGACCCCATTCCCAGCATGCACTGCAAAGCCCAAGACACTTCCTCTGCTGCGTCATGCGCGCGGGATCGTTCCAGAAGCCACCGCCATGACGACATCTCGCGCTGAATCCATCTGGGCCGAACGAACGGGCTGTATTAAAAATGCAGCGTGCAGACGTGCAGGCCTGAGGAAATCTGCTCTCCGTGGAAAAAGACAGAGCAATGAATTCAAATTTAGTTTGAACACAGGAAAATGCAATTTCTTTTTTTTCTTGCCGCCTGCGAAAATATGGATTTTTACACTGTGAGATAAATAATATTACAATGCATTTATATTGTATGCTCTCCGCTCTGTATTCTGCATACAAATGTCATTTCCCACAAACACACCCCGTCCCAGCACCCCTTTCGATTTCAATTAGCGCTGCTGTATTAATAGGACCCAAGTTTTTCTTTCTCCCACGCAAATGTTAATGCAACAACAAAGGCAATATTGATATCAGGTAGGGTCTTCATATGATCTTAGAACCAACAACCTGGGTGAGATGAATATTGTCTATTTTCCGCTGTAAAGATGGAACCAGGCAAGTGCATCTTGAAGTCACTTTAACTACTGCCAGTCTTCCTGACTTATGGCCTCAGACGGTGGATGCTGGCATCTGGGGTAAGACGGGGTAAGACTGGGCAAGACTGGGTAAGCTGTACGAACATTTTTTTCAAACCCGGCGTATTACTTTTGGCTGTTTGTTCTGTGGTAGCCCCCCTCCTCCCCTGCGTCTCTGGGTCCACGCCTGTGTGACCCATCCCCTTGAGCCAAACAATGCTGCTCTGCCAAAATCAGATAATCACATAACCGCCTTGGACCAGCATGCAATTCACCACACCGAATTACTCAGGATGCGGTGATCAGTCACAGAGTCAACACTACGCCCCATCGCCGTATGAACATGCTTCTTGTTCCTCTTATCCAAAAGCCTTTGCTCAGCTCAGCCCCCCTCTAACCAAGGCAGAAAATTAACTTATTTAAATTGGATTAGCATCAATGATTCTGCCTGAGTCGTAGGCAGAACGTGTCCAGAATTCCGGCGTGCGATAACGACAGCGGGCTACAGGCTGCACTGGAGTCTACTGCAGCATCACTGCTTAAGACCCGCCCGCGCCCGCCGCTAACTGGAGCTCAAAAATAATTTTACGTTTACAGAAAATGTAATTACAGCAAAATGAGCCCTTGTGCGTAAAGGCAGGAGGAGACCTTTTCTTTACGGCCGCCTGAATTTACCGCCTGAGTATACATACTGCACGTATGAATATGCTGGACTAAATGTGCATAATTCAACAATAACAGTGTATATTATGTATGTTATGTATATTCACATATATTCAAGGTAACACAACACGCAAAACAACATATTGGCTCAACACGCATTCCATTATTTAACACTTTTTACTGAACAATGAACTGATAAACAGATCTACTACAATATTTTCAGCATTTTAAATGTTGCCAGGCAACACAGTGGTGTGGAGGGCCCCAGGAAGCTGTGGGACTGTGGGTTTCCCCACTTCCTGTTTGGATGGATGCACGCACTGACACCAGGAAGTTTTTCACTCTGGAAGACCATAGACGCTTCTGGGGCCTAAGACCAGGCCTTGATCAGTACTCTACACTTTGGCTGTCAGAGTTTGATTTAAAATATTATTATTATTATTTTTATTTATTTTTTAATATTAAATATATTTCATATATAATTTTGAAAACCTGCTTCCAAGTGACACGTTTTTTCACTGGGGCAGCCAAATACACTTTGATTGCTCTGTATACCAGCAAGAGCCACTGCACGGCTGACCAGAGTCCTCTCCTATGGTTTAAAGCCACTGCACGACTGACCAGTTCTCTCCTATGGTGTAAAACCACTGCACAGCTGACCAGTCCTCTCCTATGGTGTAAAACCACTGCACAGCTGAAGCAGCTCATACACGCTTAATTCCAGCCACTTCTCCACGAATGCAGCGTGCTTGTAGCTCAGCGGGGGAAATTGTAAATAAAATAAATGCTCAGCACTCGCCTCTGAGTGGATCATCTTGTGTTTTTGGCAACAACAAAAAAATCTAATCTCTAAAATGATTACGCTAACGCAGGCTGCCAAGCTGCAGCGGAACGGTCTTTGGAGATCTCTGCATATCCGCGCGTGTTCCCCATCCCGCTCTGAGTAAACGCAGTATATTAGGGTTTCATTAGTGGGTTGAGTGATATGTTCTAGACCAGCGGCTCTCAGCCTTTTTGCCTCCAAGGCCTCAAAGATGTGAACCACAGGAAGTGATCGCTCTTAATTTGAAATGCGAAACTAAAATAAGACACGACGTGACAAAGGCCGGTTTACAGTCCAGCGACAGAACGCAGCTTCGACTGGCGATGAGCAGGGGATGTCACTGGTCACAGCGGCGTTGGCGTTGTACTCCGGCCAACTGGAGTGCGTTTATATATTTGTGCTGAGGACAACAGCCACAGTCAGGCGACAATAAAACTTTCACAAACGATCAACAATTTTCATTCAAGTGACACTCGGTATATAAACTGGCCTTAGTAGCCCATGCAAACAACCGCAGAGAAAAAGTATGCAAAACTTGTGTTCACCGAGGTGTCTGCTGAAATGTGTAAATACATGTTTGTGTGTCAACTATCAAGGTAATAAATCTACTGGCCAAGAAAAATGCTTGGCAGATGCATGCGCAGAACATGAGTTCAGTGAGTTAACGATTGATGTACATAAAATCACCGAAGCACATCGTGTTGCTCTCAGGGATATTATTTAGTGGGCTCTCCCCCAAAGGTCAAAGGATTTTTATCTACTTTACCTGCTCAAGTACACACAGAAACCTACGTCCAGCTCTGATTTCTGGACGGCGCACTTCCAGTTTCCATCAGTGGGAAGTGTGTCTTATTTCCATTTTAATAGTGGGCGACATGGGGCGACATGGCTCAGGCAGTAAGAGCAGTCGTCTGGCAGTCGGAGGGTTGCCGGTTCGATCCCCCGCCTGGGCTGTGTCGAAGTGTCCCTGAGCAAGACACCCAACCCCCAAATGCTCCTGACGAGCTGGTCGGCACCTTGCATGGCAGCCAATCGCCGTCGGTGTGTGAGTGTGTGTATGAATGGGTGAATGAGAAGCATCAATTGTACAGTGCTTTGGATAAAGGCGCTATATAAATGCCAACCATTTACCATTTAATAGTGGTTGCATGCATCATTGGCAATAATAAAGAGAATCCGTATTGTGCGCAGGGAGCCTGAAAATGAGTGATTGTTTCTGCGACTTCAGAGTTCATAGCATGTTGAGTTAACCAGTCAGCCAGCAGCACGAGCGCGGCAGTAAAGTATTAGGCTCTTAATCCGGACACACCCAGCTGTGGGCCCACAGAAGAGGAGACCACTGTCCACAGATTTAGATTTTATTTCAGCCGCCGGGTGGTTCGTCTGTGTTTCCGTGAAACACGACCTTCACCTCTGTATCAAAATTCAGAACGGCACACGGGCACAGTACACCCGCCTCGTTTAAACATTCCACTCCATTTTGTGTGAACATCTCGAACGCCGTTCCCACTGTTCCTTGGGGTCATTAACAAAAAGGTCAATTTAAGGGCCTATTTCATGTCTTTGTGAATGCAAGGGTCCAGTTCCCTGCCCATTTTAATTTGCGTTGCCTTATTGAGGCCGCTAAACGCGGCGAGATCGCGAAAAAAGGCTGACAGCTCAGTCCCACTCCATCCCCGGTTCCCACGCTGCTGGCTCCACGTCCGAGAGGGAGGAGACCAGCCGGACACCCGGAGCGGGCTCCCCTCCGGGCCCTGAGAGAGAGAGAGACGCTCCCTCAGAACGCCCGCCTGCTTCCTGCGCCCCCCTCGGCCCGATCCGATCGCGTATCTCCGCTCCGCAGCGCTGCAGGGACGGGAAACGCTGACCTCACCTCCCTGTGCCACCGGCCCGAGGCGGCACACGCCAGTGCGGAAGCTTCCGGGAGGCGTTCCGCTCCCCCGGGACGCTCCTGCCCCCTCCATCACGGCTGACCTTTAACGAGACCGGAGTCCCTGCTGATGCCGTCGACGTGTCACACTTTATTTTAACATACTCCGCCGATGTTGTACGACCGCGGACCATATTATCCACTAACTGCTGGCTTTCCTCTCCATTTTCCCCCTCGAAATAACAGATTTTTTTTTTTTTTTTTTTAACTGCGCTGGCATCCCTTGTAAGCTTCGGTTTCTCATGTTCTGGTAACTGGATTGTAAGCCTGTTAATTTAAGATAGGGCATAGCCATTTTCTCTTTTCTGATATATTGTCAGGCCGTGCTAAATATTGTATTCATACTGGGGATGAACCTACAGTACAGAGATCCAGACAGATGTGTGCAGATTGACACCACATGAATTACACAGCATAACGGTGAGAACAGGCCATTGAGCCCAGCAACGCTCGCCTTTTCCTACCACTAAAATGTACCTCCAGTTAACAGCGAAATGGTATCTATAACATATCCTCCTGAGAATGAGAAAGTGAAGCATTTTCATTTTTCATGGACATAATACATAAGATATTAATGTCATGGATGCCTTGTAGTGTATGTTTCAGCATAGCAGAGTGTACTGTTCTTCAGATTAAGACAACCAGAGGCCCATGTCCCCGACAGGAATTGCCAGGTCTTGGGTAATGGCCTAACAATGACACATTCCCTTGGCTAGGGACCTGTGCTCTTACACTCAGTGAGCTAAACACATCTCAGGTTGTGCCATGTACACACACACACACAGCATCTCCCTCCAAATCTAGAAACAAAATTAATGCTAACAGATGCACATGACACTACAGTGTGTGCATAGAACATTTTTCAATTTTTGAAATTCGATTACAATTCATGGATTCTAAATTGATTGAAATTAAATAAAGATGAAATGCATCCTAGCCTTGACAGCTAGATATGGAAAACATTGTCGGTTATCATACGAGGGAAAACCAGCAGAGCTGGATTCCGAGTCACTCTACCCTTGTAGCAAGAAAAGCCATTCACAGTAAGATCATTATTGGTAGCCAGCGTATTCCCTAGCTAACTGCCAAATATGCAAACAGGCATTACTGCAAGTGAACATATCAATATGTCAGTATTTGTTCTTTCTCTCCTCACTGTTACAATAGGGAGATGTGTAACTAAATGGCTTCCTCGGGCAGCACTCCAAATCGGAAATATGACTGATGTCATCATGCATGCGTGTATGAATGAATGAATCCCTTAATTTGCAGACCTGGCAAAGTAAACCAGCCTGGTGCGTTCATGGCAAGGATGGAAGAAGCACATGATACTATTTTAAAACACAATTTCAATCACAATTATTGTCTTCACATATTTTGATTCTGCATTCCTGGTCCAGCAGAATTTTTTCAAAGGAGGTAGCAATGTTCGCCGGTGGGTTTGTGATATTCGGGAGCTATTTTCACCGCTTTCAATTCCAGTGGCAGCACATGTACTAGGCTATAATTCACAATGTAGTCATGTAATGTGTAAACAGCATCTTCCCTTAGGGCCATAGAATGTGTACACTCATGATGTCCTAAATCAAATGCTGATTTCTAAAGAAACACACAGAATTATTTTTCATATTATCGTAGATGAAATATACGTCCACATGCACATTACAACATGTATAGATCATGTATATGCTAAACATAACTAACGTTTTAGGTTCTGACAGCTAATTTGGTGTTGGTGAAATCTTAAGACGCAGGTGGAGGACATCTCTTCCCATTGTTTTATAAGTTATCGGCGATATAGTATAGTTTAACCTCTCCTTGAATCCGTGTTCCCTAGACAGGAGCGATAGCACTCCGCAACGTCCATAAAGTGACGTGAAATAATCAGGGCCGTTATGAAAAGATTCAATGCCTGGAAAAATAACTGAGTAAACTATTAGATCGGGCTTTCACTGTGTTGACAGGTTTGTAAGTGGCGTAGGTGCGCAGAGAAATAATTTGTCAGAATTCAGACTCCAATGCATGGCCAATGCCTCAGCTCAGGAAGACTGCGTCCAAGACAAAACCCGGTACCAAACGCAAGTGTCCACAATTTCTAACGAATCTAGTCTCGGTAATTAGATGAAATGCTTACAACTTTATTAGCTCGACTAACACATGGAATCGAACGCTTGAGACGTATCCTGGACGCATTTACTGTTCTTGGGAAATCGCAAATATCCCCGAGTATGACCAATTGAACAGAGCCAGTTCTTTGAACAGGCGCCGCCTGAGACAGACGATAAAACAGACCCGCACTCGCCGAGCAGATGCTCGAAAAGTTGCCATTGAATGAAACCAGCCAGACATCGTCATCATCTTTCCTCGCGCATCACGAAATAACATTCCGTAGGCTACGCGAGAGAGAGAGAGCGCGCAAAAAGGCCAGAATTCCAGCTACAACTTTCATCATGGCATAGCCTGCTGGCTGTGTACATGGCTGAGAGCGAATGTAGCGCCTGCTTTGCACCCAGGCGGATTCGGTCACTTTTACGGATATCAAGAACAATGCGTTTCCCTACCTGCTTCCTCCTCTGCCTGGAGGCAAGAGGGCATGTTCTTCTTCCAGCCCGGCATCTCCTCCGCTGTGAGCGCATTCAGACGGTTCCAAAGACAACCATTTGGCTCATTTCTACCTCGGCACAGGTTTCCCCCCCTTTTGCGTTTTATCCTTCGGTTCGTGTCTCCTTCTCCCTTCGCCGGGTGTAATCCAACGCCGTGTCTCTCCCGAAGCCTCGTTGTGGGGAGCGCGAGGGACGCAGAAGGCGCGGGGAAAAACTACGAGACGGCACCAAACGCAACGGGAGAGAGAAAGAGAGACCGACCCCTCTGTTCAGGTCGAGACAGGCTGCCTACGCCGATTTACGAAGTGACAAGGGAACTTGCATTCTTAGCGTTTCAATAAATCATTTGTTGATCGTGTTTCCACGAGAACAGGTGTATGTTCTTTTTCCCCCTCTCTCTCTCTCTTTCTGTTCCCTAGCACTGATGGAAAGCGCAGTGTTCGGGTTTGGGGGAATGGTCTGGTCCACGTGATAAGACAGACCAGTACACCTTCAGTTTGACATATGCGCGTATAATTTCTTAGGAAGGTTAAAGGCAGAAATACGTTTTGCAGAACTAAGACGCTAAATCACCCGATTTGCCGCTCAAAGATTAAACCTGACACATCTGTATGTTTCAACTAACATAATTCAATAATACGTAGGCTGTGCGAAGTCTAGTGCATAAAAGCTGCCTGAATGCGGAGAAAAAAAAAACATTTTTGCGGCTTTCTTTCCGGGGAAAGTGTATGGACACCACATGGAACTAGAACCGGGTCATGCATCACATACAATACTGCAGTAAGGTGTTGCATTCGTATCCATTGTCTCTAAATAAACACGTTTCCACGTACGAAGAAACTTACTAATACAGCGTAAACTCTAGATAATACAAATCTTCCAACAGTCAGTTCATTTGAACAATTCAAATAACAAACATCCTCAAAATATTGAAGATAGGAAAGTTTATGTAGAGGGGATTGTATCCCAGTAAAAAAGACAAATATCGGTAAATATCGACGTAGGAATCCCTTCTTTATGGTGAGTGCACGTGCTCTTGCGAAGTTGTGATCATATCTACATTATAAAAGGTGACGCTAGTCTCCTACTCTGCGGGTTTATGTTAACAAATGACCTCGTTCCATAGTGTTGCAGTTGTGAAACTGTAATTTCCCAAATATCCATAGACGGAGAGACTATTGTATACACATTGTGTCTCCTGAACAGCACTAGAACATGCATATATTGATAGTTACCCATTCAATTGGCTGCACAACAACGGGTGCCCTGTGACTTAAGACGAGGTGTGCTGTGCATTCACGGACCGGCGTGCCTGATATTCCGAAGGTGTGACAGAATGTTTATTAGCCCTTTAAGCTGTGCGATCATAAACACTATATGTGACGAGAATATTCTTGAAATTAACATACTAACGCTGTCGCTACTGGCAAACGAAAGCACTGGAGTTCCAGAACACTGGCTTACCATTTTGGAAAAAAAAAAAAAAAAAGAAATTCCCCCAAAATCTGCTCTTAACTGAAAGGGAGCAGACAACGTTGCTCTGTACGGCTTCAGTCGGCTCTCTCCAGGGCCACCTGCGCAGGTGAGTGACCTGGGGTGGGGCGGGGCGGGGGCTGCTAGGGTTTCTGCATTCTGCACATTCCCACTGAGGCTCTTCAGCAAGTATGACTCTATCCCACCAGCCTCCTCACTACTGTGCCCTCAAAATACGTGCTGTCTACTAAACATACTGCCTGCTGTACAGTAGTGCATATTCTTTTAGTACGCTACGGGTAGTATGTGGAATATTATCCTCCGTAGTATTTTCCAACGGTAGCCTACTGAGGAGGTGTGGCAAAACGTCTTGTAGGAAAAGGGCCCACCTCTTCCTCTCTGGTTTTCTGGCACCCCCCTCCTTAAAAGTTTGGGTTACTTCCTGACTAGGGGTGGCCTGTGGCGTAGTGGTTAAGGTAAATGAGTGGGACACGCAAGGTCGGTGGTTCTAATCCCGATGTGGCCACAATATGATCCGCACAGCCGTTGGGCCCTTGAGCAAGGCCCTTAACCCTGCATTGCTCCAGGGGAGGATTGTCTCCTGCTTAGTCTAATCAACTGTACGTCGCTCTGGATAAGAGCGTCTGCCAAATGCCATTAATGTGATGCCATGACTAGTGTGCTCTAGAATACACTCAGTGAAATCCCAGAAAGTCACATATGATCTGAGGATTTTTATAATTGGAGAAAATTACGCCTACTTAACAATTTTCTCATGCAGTGTATTCAACAAAAGTCAGGAAGAGGTGTTAAACTAAGGCCCTGACTCAATGATGATACCTATTTCAAAGAGTCGGGGGTTCCCCGGTGTCCTGGCTATAGCTGGCTCTCTCAACCTGCCACCTAATCATCCCCTGATTCAATTTGTTTTCCCTCCCTCTTCACCTCAGCTGGTGTGTGGTGAGCGTTCTGGCACAAAATGGCTGCCGTTGCATCACCCAGGTGCAGCACAACGGTGGTGGTTTTCCCCGTCTTAAGCACTTTGGGTATGATAACAGTTTAACATAAATGCAAGGTGTTATTATTATCATTATTATTATTATTATTATTATTATTATTATTATTATTATTATTCATTACTTCATTCATTATCCTAACCTGCTTATCCTGAACAGGGTCGCAGGGGGGCTGGAGCCTATCCCAGCATACATTGGGCGAAAGGCAGGAATACACCCTGGACAGGTTGCCAGTCCATCACAGGGCGCACACACACACCATTCACTCACACACTCATACCTACGGGCAATTTAGACTCTCCAATCTGCCTAACCTGCATGTCTTTGGACTGTGGGAGGATACCGGAGTACCCAGAGGAAACCCACGCAGACACCGGGAGAACATGCAAACACCGCACAGAGAGGCCCCGGCCGACGGGGATTCGAACCCAGGACCTCCTTGCTGTGAGGCGGCAGTGCTACCCACTGCACCGTCCGTGCCGCCTACTATTATTATTATTACTATTTTTTATTTCTTTTTTTTTTTAAGTAGTAGAATAAGCTGTTTCGGACACGGCCCTGGTTTACACGTTTGCCCTTGCTGAGGAACTGTGGGGAATTCCACCATATTCTCCGCCAAGACTGCATCGCGCGGCGTTCCTCATTCCGTTTCTCTTGCCTCTGTAGGCCTCCACCCACCCACATTATGCCCGTTAACGGGTGGGGGGAGTGGGAGGACACACTCGCAGGCCTGGCGGGCCTGGGCCTGGGCCGTGTGGGGGAGTGTGTGAGTGCCCGGGCCTGCTCAGCCTCCCCCCCCAGGCCCGGTCCGCTGAATGTCATCTCCGGCAGGAGGAGGAGACGAGAGGGGCACCGGGGAGGAGCGGGCTGGGCAGTGGACAAGGGGGATGCGTCTCTGGCAGCCGTCCTGTGAGTGTCAGCTGCACCGATTGGTGGATGAGAAACAGGAAAGGTGCGCTGATTGGTCGACGGGAAACAGGAAAAGGGTATTGATTGGTTGATGAGAAATGGGGAAGATGCGCTGACTGGTTGACCGGAAACAGGAAAGGTGCGCTGATTGGTTGACGGGAAACAGGAAAAGTTTATTGATTGGTTGATGAGAAATGGGAAAGATGCACTGATCGGTTGATGAGAAACAGGAAAGGTGAGATTTATTTAAAATCCAATAAAAGCTTTATTGCAGGGCATTAAATGCGAGACAAAAACATTTGTTTTCCAGCTCAGTCATGTGTGCGGTACTTAAAATGCACGTATTAAGGCTAATTGGACCCTGTTAAAAATAGCCAGCGATTAGTCAAATGGGTAAATGCATGCTTTTCTTGGTCAGAGCTATTTGGCTGAGTCTGCGGTGACGACACGGGGGTCTTAACATGACAGAAGCCTCTTTCCCTTTCCGTTAGCGTGGCAATGAAGGCTCCAGGCTACTGAATTCCGGAGGAGAAGGTCCACAGCGAAACCATGACCTCGTTAGTGAGCCCGGCAGTACAGGCAGTTGTATTTTTAGCATTAGTGCCAGATTTAATATAATCACAACAAATGTCTTGATGAGCATGTATAGTACGTCAAGCATGCATTCCATTCCTGTTCAGCCTATCGAGACAGCCTGGAGGTGTCTGTACACAGTTGGAGCAAAAGGTCGCTGCTAAATTAGCAAATGCTCAAATAACGAAAAAAAAAAAATGAAGAATGCCTTTTTATCCTGTATCTTCATTGTCCTGTAGAGATTAAAGTTGTATCAGCTTCCTTTGCCTCCATTGTGCTGAGGAACCAAACCACAGCAATTCTCAGGATCAACAGGAACTCACTGGACCCACAGGAACTCACTGGACCCACAGGAACTCACTGGACCCACAGGAGGTCTCAGGATCCACAGGAACTCACAGGAACTCACAGGACCCACAGGAACTCACTGGACCCACAGGAACTCTCAGGACCCACAGGAACTCACTGGACCCACAGGAACTCTCAGGACCCACAGGAAGTCACAGGATCCACAGGAACTATGTCTAATGGCCGCCTTCGGTCAACGGCATAATCTATGAAACCCGGGATGCCAGATCTGCTGCAGCAGTGAGAGGAAGGGGCTGGGCAAATTGTGCCGCTATTGGGAGAAGATCAATCTGGCGACCTCATTGGTCTGGTCTGGTCCAAGCGATTGATGGCACTTCCCCTCATTGAGCCGACACGTGCCTGAGTGGTCTCCTTTGTGAGGACACATCATTGGATTTGAGGGTTCAGCAGGGACCTGGCATCTTTTTCCCCATTGTGGTGACAGCCCATCCTCGGCAAAGTGCCCCTACCTAGAGGAGCCGACTGCTTTCTTTAAAACTCAGTAACAATATCCATGTCGTGGTAAAGCATATGAAATGTGCTTCCACTTCCTGGGTGGAGATGGCATCAAAGAATCACCGAGCCCCCAGTTAGTTAATAAACAATAACAATAAAAAACACCCTCAATACATTTGTGTTTTACTCAGTAGCGCCCACTGAATTCCATCAAGACCCAAAACGAAACATTTATTTACAAAATCTTTGCAAAGACAAAATAGTTTTCAGGAAGTAGATGGATATTATACATTTAAAACACAACATTGTTATTTATCACACTTAAGTCGTATGTGATTGTGATTAAGGCTGTGATAATCCATGGCTTTTACATTATTACATTATTGGCATTTGGCAGACGCCAGAGCGACTTACAGTTGATTAGACTAAGCAGGAGACAATCCTCCCCTGGGGCAATGCAGGGTTAAGGGCCTTGCTCAAGGGCCCAACGGCTGTGCGGATCTTATTGTGGCTACACCGGGATTAGAACCGCCGACCTTGTGTGTCCCGGTCATGTACCTTAACCACTACGCAATAGACCGGCTTTGGTTGTGCAGGACAGTGATGGCCATTCTGATCCATTGTTTGGGCGATGGTTCTTTGCCATACAGTGTGTGGAGTGACCAGCCACATGGGTGGGTTGGTCCTTTGGCTATATTCTGATGCTGGTGGCAAGCATACAAGCTTATTCTTGCCCTGGCAAATTAATATTATAATCGTTTTTTTATTATTATTATCTTTTATTTTTTACAATTTTACAATTTTACAATTGATACCAAGTTTTTCAGAAGTCTTCACAAAGCAGCATTCTGTGGATCAAACTGCTTTGACAAAGATGCATTCAGTGGACGCAAACTTGAAAACCTGAAACACCTTGAAAACCTGAAAAGGGTGTTGAAGAAGTGAACTCGGTTTTTAAAAATGCTTGTTAGCAATTATAAAAACTGTAAATTGAGCGTCCTACCTCCCCCGCCCACGAACGCAGAGCCAGATAGCAGGAGAAGCTTGTCACTGCAGTAAGTAAGGACAGTGGAAGGGTATGCGGGGATTCAGTTACCGGACATCAACCTGGTTCAGGTTTCTCTCTGAAACTGACATCTGCACCTCGTTCTTACCCGGATATTTCACTTTTACGCAGCCGGGTGAGTAGATGAAGTGTCGTTTGCTCATTTGTTCGCAAAGCGCATTTCACAAGGTAAGTATAACCTGTCTACTACAAGAGCTAAAATTACAATTGCTTTGTATGTATGTGCATTGAGACCGGGTCACAATTTTTCTTGTTTTGGCTCTGTTCTCCTGCACTTTGGATTTGAAATGAAGCGTGAGGTTACAGTGCAGACTGCATTAGTTTGAGGGTATGTACATTTCAGCTCTTTTTGTGCATTTCCGCCCCCCAAATCTAAGGTGAGCAAATGAACATTCTGAAATAAAGTTGTCATGTTTAATGCTTGGATGCGAATCCTGCGCATTTGAATGCTGCCTGAAGTCCTGCCCGGGTATCTTCCCTGGTGATGCTCTGCCAGGCTTGGACTGCGGGCGTCTTCAGCTGCTGTTTGCTTTTGCGTTTCGCCTTCATTCTTGTCATTCATATTCACATGCCTGCCTTCATCTGCGCACGCTGTTGTCAAGGCATTGGCCTCCAGGCCTATGAGATAAACGGGGGTATTTTAAAATGGGAACAGTGAGGTGTAGTCTGAAAGGGCACATTTTTAGATGCTTCCAGAAGATCAATCAGAAGTGAACCAGCCTTCCGGACTGATAGGGAAGCCTTTTCCACCATTGGGGGCCTCCAGAGCATAGGTACCGAAAAATAACCCAGAAAATCGAAATGGAGGTAGTGATTCAACAATGCAGTCGGCAAATGCTGCTTGCTTATTTGCATGCTTCTCAGCAGCAAGTCCCACACACAGTATTACACCCAGAGAGTAACACTGTGACTTGGTCAAACGACATACATAGAACGCTGTTATTACCTTCACCTGTATGCAACCAGGAAGTTCAGCTCAGAATCTTTTAATTTCATTACATTACATTAGTCATTATTCAGAGAGTAGAAATCGTAAGCAGGGGCATGCGTGCTGATAACCCTAGAGGGAAGCACGGTTCCAAGTACTAGAGTGATCACGTAGATAAAAACCTGAACCCTTGTCGAATAGTCAGATAAACTGACCATAACAGCATATAGCACACCGTGCATGACTAATTATGAATTGCAGGAGGGTAGGGAGGGGAAAGGTGGAGCCTGAAAAGGAGTTTTCAGTCTGAGCTTGAAGGCGGTCAATGACTGTGCAGTTCGACCTGCACAGGAAGGTCACTTCATCACCGTGGGGCCAGAACAGACCATAGTCCTGACCAGTGTAACGAGGGGGAGGTGCCCTCGATTTTTAAGGACTATTTGCAACTAATTCCAATTCCAATCCTGTAATTTAGGGCTAGCATGTTCCTTTCCATTACTGAGTCATTACTTAACTAGAGTTAGCGTACTGTATGTGGGCGGCCTGTAGCGTAGTGGTTAAGGTAAGGGATTAGGACACGCGAGGTTGATGGCTCTAATCCCGGTGTAGCCACAATAATATCCGCACAGCCGTTGGGCCCTTGAGCAAGGCCCTTAACCCTGCATTGCTCCAGGGGAGGACTGTCTCCTGCTTAGTCTAATCAACTGTACGTCGCTCTGGATGAGAGCGTCTGCCAAATGCCAATAATGTAATGTAATGTATGTGATGGGGAAAGCCCTGCCAAATAAAGCCCCCCTCTCCTTACGCAACGGAAAGACCCATTATGGTCACTTCCTGTCATAATCAGTCCTGGTACATTCCAGAGTCTATTCGGCCTGTAAGTGCCTTCGCCAGATCTCGCTAACAACCAGAGCCATGTGGATACTTATAGATAGAACATTTAGACGTCGAGATCAAACTCTATTTGCAAACATTGTAGGAAGTTGCTAGTTATTGTATTCATCATGCATGTCCACAATTTGACCGGATCTCTTCCCAGAGACATTTCCTCGTGCCTGAAGTGTATTTCCATATCATGCATTAAAATTCCGTGCTGAACCCACAGTTTTCAGTGTTCTCCGGTGATGACGATTCGCGGTTCATTGGGAGAAGGCGAACTGAGTCCTTGCTCAAGCTTCTCCCATTACAGAGCTAAGGAGAGTGAAAGAGGCTGATGATGATTCTTTTAGAGTAGCAGTCTCTGATAAACAAATATGATGAACTTAATGAGCCCTGTGGAAATGCTGAAGTATGGCCCCTGAGGAAGATCTTAAAATAGAGCGGCCATTTTGATTTCTGACTTGGACACCTCTCGCCTGGCTGCGGCCATCACTCCTCCGATAATTCAGCCTGCCATCGCACTGTGGAGAGGCTGCACTCATGGGCAGACTGCAAACGACCCGTTGTCTGCCAGTTATGGTCAGCTCTGATGGATATTAATGCAAACCTGTTGTCTCTGTGGCCCGGGCGCAGTCAATCAGCCAGAGATGTCTGCCCCTGTCAGTTCACCACCACTGAACACACACACACACACACACACACACACACACACACACACACACATACACACATACACACACACACACACACACACACACACACACGCATACACACGCATACACACACACATACACATGCATACACACACACGCATACACACACACACACGCATACACACACACACATACACACACACACACGCATACACACGCATACACACACACATACACATGCATACACACACATGCATACACACACACACACACACGCATACACACACACACACACGCATACACACACACATACACACGCATACACACACACATACACATGCATACACAGACACGCACACATGCATACACACACACACACACACACACATACACATGCATACACAGACACACGCACACACACATATACGCACACGCATACACAAAAAAAACCCCATATTGAATCATCTATCAAGTATTTTTTACTGCAATATTAAAGTAACTAAACAACTAAAGCTATAGGTGTCTAATAAAGATTTAATGATGAAAATGTAATTACTTTTTTCATGATAAAAATCTGATTTATATCTATCCACTATAATGAAGGCTTGTGTGAGGGGCGGGGTGTAAAATCGTGTGTATCTGAAAAAATTTTAGGAAATTAATGCAGTAGATTAATGATATTTATAGCTTTGGACTGACATTCTCAATTATTTTTCATCTTTTTATCTTATTATATTGAAAGAAACCAGAGGGAGAAAAAACATGAAATAAATGCACATGGTTTTTCAGGCAGCTCCTCAGTTTTACACTGTTTCAAATAAATAACATTTAAAACGGTTAAGGACCACAAATCTGTATAAGCTTTCTATATCCACTGGTTTATAAGCATGACTGGGGAGGCTATTACCCTGAATTATTAGAGTGTTTTCATCAGCGCTGTCTGGGAAAGCACCGAGCCAGGAAGCCGGTCTAACTTTAAAAAAATAAATCATAATAATTTTATAAATGAAAACATTTAAATCCAACCTTCCCTTGCTTCTGTTTTTCTGAATCACTGAGTTTGGAGTCAAATCTCGTGAGTACTGTTGCTCGATCTCCTTCAGTCTGCAGGCCTGTGTCTCATTCCCCTGCAGCCTCCAGGCTTAACGTCTGTGTAAACATTCTGATTACGGTGGGCTTCCCAAGGCCCACCCCAACGCATTTCAGGAAGGTAAAATTCCCATTGTTTCTCAGGTTTACGACGCTAATGACCTTGCTATCAGTTATCAACAGCTTTTCAGAATCAGAATCAGAATCACTTTAATCGCCAAGTAGTTTTCACATACAAGGAATTTGCTATGGTTTGTGGGTGCATGCAGACAACATAAAGAATAATACTAAAAATAAAACATGGATATAAAATAAAGTGGAATGTCAAATATAAATAAAAATATATATATATATTTACAATACAAGATGACACTGAAGCGGGGTGGGTCAAATATTATTAAAGTGCAAAATCTAAAGTCTATGGGGGCGGGATAAGAGTTTTGATCACTTTCCTGGTTATTGGATTATTGGGTGAAAGCATTCTGTACAGTTCTGTGTACAGAGGTAAAATTCGGGATTCTGTAAAAGTCACCAGTTTATCTGTGGCAGCTCTCACCTGTAGTTCAGTCATCCTTCTGTGCGAGTTGAGGGCCTTTTTGCCTGGGATTTACATAAATTAGCACTAATTACTGTAAGCAGCACAGGTGATGGCTGACAGCAACATCCCCACAGGGACATTATGCTGCTTTTGATTCAAAGAACCACAGACGCGCAGCAGAGATTTTCATAGAGCCGTAACTTATAATGCAGTGTAGGCTTTAAAAAACTAAAAAACCAGAGACAGACAAATGCAAGATTTGGACTTTGTGCTTAAAATTGACTGCAGTCTGTTCACAAGGTTTCCAATCTGCCATTTGCTGGCAGTGCTTAGTCGAAACTTGTTGATGAAAAAGATTTGCATTGGTTGGAACAGACAAGTCACTTTTGCCTCCTGTGTAGTTTCTTTGGAATCCTTTTGTTTTTTTTTTGCCTCCGTTCCAAACCTCCCAGTGCCGATGATTTTGGTTAGCGAAGCCGTGGTTTCTGTTGGAGCGTGTGCTGTGAGCTTCAGAAGGGATTCATTCATTTGACGTGTGATATGTGTTTGACTTTATAGAGTATCTCTCATACTGCATTCAGATGTCTCTGCTCTCAAACTAGTGCATCGTTTGAGCCAGATTTCGTTGTGTTCCCTGCAGAGCGAAAGCTGTGGCCATAAACGCTCTACCTCTCCTTCTGTTCGGCTCCCACTGCAGTGTTCAGTGCAGTGTCCACTTCCTGCTTGTGCTGCAGTGTTCGGTGTAGTGTCCACTTCCTGCTTGTGCTGCAGTGTTCAGTGTAGTGTCCACCTCCTGCTCACACTGCAGTATTCAGTGTAGTGTCCACCTCCTGCTCACACTGCAGTGTTCAGTGTAGTGTCCACCTCCTGCTTGTGCTACAGTGTTCAGTGTAGTGTCCACTTCCTGCTTGTGCTGCAGTGTTCAGTGTAGTGTCCACTTCCTGGCCCACAAATCTGCAGCACAAATTGAGGCACTGGGAATGTTGCAGTCTATTGTCATGCCCCCCTGCTGCATTTTAACACTTTCCCCTTATGCCTTTCCCCTTATGCCTCCCAACAGGATGATTGGTGGGCGTGGTCCCTCTACAAGCGGCACCTGGAGTGAGTTTAATTCCGGGTTAAAGGAGCTCCAGTGTGGCTGCTTGGGGGGGCCGAATAGCATGTTGAGTACCGGTCGTTGGACTGACGGTGTTTTGTTATAGTTTTTGCACTCACAACATTGCTACTCCTACTACATGCAACACTACAGTCATACTAATCCTTCACACCCCATGATAATTTACTTTAAAATAAAGAAATCGTTATCTCGTAAGCCTGTTGTCGCGTGTCTCATTTTCCTGCTCACGACTTGAACGAGTCAGTCGTAACACTATGAAAAATACCAACTGCCTCATTTTGTTTTACGTGGTTTTACAGTGAACTGGAGACTGTCCAAACTTTGCACTGTCGATACTTGAAAATATATTTGACTATCCTGACAATTGTGTCAATTGTTAGTACAGATCTGACTCCTGAGTGCCCCAATCAGAGAAGTATAAGTCAACTGAGTTTTGCATTAATCCTTTGTTTTCACTGAATGATTGCACAGTAACTTGTTGTACAAATATAAAAGCAGTTATATTGCTGAGATCAACCTCAATGTCCAATAGGCATGGTTTGATTTCCTCAAGTTTGATTCCTGATTCCTCAGATTTTTTTCAAGCATAACAAATAACATTTGTGGAATCCTGAATCCTGCTTCAAAGCTGAAACCTGTGAGTGTTTCCTCTTGGAGATACAGACAATGCCCCGTTTGGTATTAACCGTTCAGGTGAACCAAACAGGCCGAGTATTGGTTGCACCTGGGTTTAGGCCAGACAAGTTATTAGAAATACACACTGCATTGAGCTGGATGACATTAGTTTCAATGGACATTTGAGCTTTCCAAATGGTGCAAGAATATTCTCCTCCTCTTTGGCGTTGCCTGTTTTCCGCACTACATACAGTACTGTAATCATTTAATGTTGGTAAAGCTTGGAATCGGAGAAACAACAAGACTCACACAACGCTGCAAAATGCTACAAAAAAAATCTAAGTTGGAATCTATCTTTAATTGGCCATTCCAAGCCTTCGTACAAAGAATGGGTTATCTCTTTGTTTGTATCACCTAAATATCGACCCTCAGCAAAATATGAATCTTTACTGCAGTTAATCCCATAATACCTATGGAACTCGTCTTTGAGCCCTTTGAGTCTTTGAGGAGTAGAGAAGATGTGTCAGAAGATATAGATACTTGTTCTACAAACAGTGTTGGGCTGTTGAGTTTGCCCTCACTCAAACCCTCTCTGAAACCCTTTCTGGGCTGACTTCAGAGCGGTTCCCAGCGTGTGTAGTTCTGTTAAGACACCGTGGCATCGCCCTGATGTTGCTCAACAAAGAACAAGGCCCCTCTGTGTCTGTAACGGCCTCGTCAGGGATCGATAAAAGAAGAGGTAACCCTCAAACACCCTTTTCTACCGCTGAGAGATGCAGCATGAATCAGGGACAGAGGAGGCTCAGCAAAGCGCTCTTCTTCTTTTTGGAGCCGGAATGGCCGCCCGTCACTCCGAGCTGCAGCGCATCGTCACTGAAGGGGAGGCAACACTGAGATGATCAGGGATGAACACAATCACTTCAGTTATCCCTCCCGGGGGGGGGGGGGTGGGGGGTGGGGGGGTTGTATCAGGAATTCATTCAGTGGAAAGAAGCCCCTGTTCATGGGTCTGTTTCATTGTTCACAGGACAATACAAACACATCCTTGAACATTTTTGTTTCCCTTTCATATTAAAAAAAAAAAAAAAAAAAAAAAGGTTGCTGCCATGAATATCAAAGCGAACAGACAACCACAGAGAATAACGACTTTTACCAGAATGGAGGCAGGGAGAGTGCATCATCGTGCAAAATAGCTCTGACCTTTAATAACTTTAATGTATAATAACACCGCTGTAATCCTGAGCAGTGACTGATGTGAGCTGCAAAGTGAAGTCACATAGTATGGCTCTCTCTGTCAGTATTGAGATTTAATTTTAGCACCTTTTCACATCTTTGCCCTCCGTGTGGGCGAGTGTACTTCAGCTAGACCAGCGGTGCGTGACTCACCGTCCTGCAGCCTGGCAGGAGATCACAGGAGGACTGAGAAGGCAAAGCAAACCTTCACTTCGGGCCGCTCTGCTCCTGCATGGGAAACGCACGGGGGAACGTTGAGTGAAAATCCTCTAACATCTGTCTCCGATCGAGAGGGTCAAGTTTTTCTCTGGTAACCCAGTTTACAGCGCCCTCCGAAAAGGAGAGTAAAGCAGTAGAGTAAAATGTGTTGTTTTTACTATATATTTAAGGCATTTGGATTTGAGATCGAGAGATGAGTACGGGAAGAAAGTGCAGACAGTCCGCTTTTTATTGCATAGTATTTCATAAGTAGTGACAGTACAAGAAAATATGATGTACCATTTTGCAGAAACTGCTGTTTTCGTGTGTCAAGTCCCTCCATTTTCATGGACAAGCTTGGCTCTGTTTCCCTCGTGAGCCTCGCACATTCATCTTATCAGGTGCACGTCTGAAATGAATTTAACTTGAAGTGGTGACACCTGTAAGTTTTCATTTCCAGGCGTGAATGTAGGTGAAAATAAAATGGTGTACCAGGTAGGTGGTGTTGTGATTTTAAGCCCTGGAATGTACCGAGGCTCTTGTACAGAAAGGCCATGGAGGACGGTTTAAACATACAGCAGACTTAAATGTACAACGGGTCATTACGGACTTCTAACGGTCAAGAGAGGAATAGCAGCAACAAACACCCTCAAACTACAACACTGTTTATCCCTCCCCCTTCTCTGTAAATGCGCTGACGTTGAAATGCCATTGGCTATGGCGATTAGAACCAATTTTCAACCAATGAGCTGGAATTATTGTACAGTTGTACAATGTTTTGGTACAGAGTGTCGGGCCGTCAACTGTTTATTTTGAAGCCCGAATTTAAGGACTATAAACACAAGCGAGCCAACATGTCAGTGAGTCTTTTTCAATGATAGGAAGGGATCTACAATGGTCTTGTAACAATGTTTTAACACAAAAATGTTACCTATTGTAACTTTAACTCCGCTGTGTTCATTTAGCCTAACTGGCCATTAAATAGTCCTAGCTAACTCAGCAGCTACAAACTCAACAACTAACTGTCAGTTAATTCAAACCATTGATCATTCACAGTGGAATAAAGCATTTTCTGCAGCACTTTTTTTAAAATTATCTTTTGTGCACTACATTCAGACATTTAAACGCAGTCAATTATATTTCACTTAAGTTAATGGGTTTTTATGTCTTTTGGAAACAGAGGCATTGTTCCTCATTGACAGGGCCCCGAGCCAGGACGTAGAGCAGTCGTTAGCGTGATAGAGACTCAGCAGTGTTCTCACTATGGGGCAGAGCTGCACACATTCCCGCTCAATGAAATGCTAACCGTTTGTTCCAGACCGTTGCGTTGGCATGCTTGAGCAAGCTAGATTCGGTGAGTCCATTCTTCATTCTGGCCTGTTTTGCCACAGTTCAATAAAACAGATGGGGGGGGGGGGCGTATCTCGTAGTGGATCGAGGGCAGCCTGTAGCTTAGTGGTTACGGTACATGAATGGGACCCGCAAGGTTGGTGGTTCGATCCCCGGTGTAGCCACAATAAGCTCCGCGCAGCCGTTGGGCCCTTGAGCAAGGCCCTTAACCCCGAAGGATTGTCTCTTTCTTAGTCTAATCAACTGTAGGTCGCTCTAGATAAGAACATCTGCCAAATGGCATTAATTACATTACATTACATTACATTATTGGCATTTGGCAGATGCTCTTATCCAGAGCGACGTACAACAAAGTGCATACCCATAACCAGGGATAAGTAGGTATTAATGTATTGCAATGCTATGTAATCTCCACATTAAAATGGCCTACTTACGGTTACAACTAGCTTATTTATTTATTGTTTATTTATTTAGTCAGCAGTTTAAATACAATGTGAATACTGTGCTTTCTATTGCGTGGTACAGGACTAGGCATTATTCTGTGTCTTTAAGTGGATGTAGACGAGGGTAACAGTGGAGTCTAATGCCAGTGGAGTCTAATGCCACTCAGCTCTATGTCAGCTGCTGACCAAGCAGGTTGACTGACTCATTGATTTATAAAAATATACTGACTGTTCTAATTAGCCTTTTCGGCTAAAACCACTGCACTGCTTTTCCTTGAACTGCACACCGACTCGGCTCAGCCTGGCAGCGCTGTTATTAAAGTATTAACAGGAAAGGAAGGTACAATTTGGATTCAGTTGAAAAAGCTAGATTCTTCTGTTATACTTTGTCAGAGCTGCATTGTGAATACCGGGGCTTCTGTTTGATTACAGTGTGCAGAGTGCGGCTACCTCCATATTGAGACACATATACAGACAGAATTGAGGGTTAAGGGTTAAGTCAGTAATGCCTTTTGATTGCTGCCTAGAAGAGCGTGTCCCGGGTGCGTTTAGTGTGTAGATTGGGCCGGTGGTGGTGGGGTAATGACTGGGTAGCTAGTACAGTAAACGAGTACAGTCGTGCATTTACATCTATTCTATACCTGCTTGCTGAACACTGGAGATTGGTGACCTTATCTGTGGCTAAGAAGCTTCCAGAGGCATTGGAATGTATTACTGTTTTATAGGAATAATATCTGAAATACAATAGCCCTGTCATGCTCTGTAATGCCCAAACCTTAGACAGAGGGCTAGCAAAGACACAGGAAGGTCTACAGATCATGAGGAAAGCAGATCCCTTCAATTTTTACCTTAAAATACTGTTAATCTTCCCATTAATAATGAAAGCTATTAAAGTGTTTTTAATGGATATTTTTTTTTTTGCGTGCACAAATTATTGGGCCAACAAGGGATTGTGGGTACTTAAGGGGTACTTAAATTAAAGGGGGTTGGTATGGTTTCAGGGGTAAATTAATGTATAATTAATAATAATAATGTATAATTAATGTCATTTTAAGGGATTTGTATTTCACAATGAGATGGGGAAGACCAGTGAGCTATAGGCCTGTGAACACATTGCATGCATTTACAGTGTTTATCGTTCAACGTCAGCACATTCACAGAGAAGGATAAACAGTATTGCGGTTTGAGGTTCCTCTCTTGACAGTTAAAATTGACAGTTCGACTGTACCTTTAACAACAGTTTTGTTAAAGGTACAATCAATTACCTTTACCGATTGTACCTTTAACGAATGGCTGAAAAACTATTCAATTTGCTTCTAAATAAAGCGTTGCAAAATACATTTCCTGGTCATATTTCTCACACAGTGTCTGGAGAAATTACAACAAATGTAAATATTGTGATTACCAGAATTAATTATGACTTTTCTTATTCCAGCAGAATGCCATATGAAACTGTGATATTCGACATGCAGTATAAAGGAACAGTGCTCTGTAAACAATCGGTGCGGTATAAAGGAACAGTGCTCTGTAAACAGTCGGTGCGGTATAAAGGAACAGTGCTCTGTAAACAGTCGGTGCGGTATAAAGGAACAGTGCTCTGTAAACAGTCGGTGCGGTATAAAGGAACAGTGCTCTGTAAACAGTCGGTGCGGTATAAAGGAACAGTGCTCTGTAAACAGTCGGTGCGGTATAAAGGAACAGTGCTCTGTAAACAGTCGGTGCGGTATAAAGGAACAGTGCTCTGTAAACAGTCGGTGTGGTATAAAGGAACAGTGCTCTGTAAACAGTCGGTGCGGTATAAAGGAACAGTGCTCTGTAAACAGTTGGGAACCTGCCTGGGTGAACATTGTATGTAATGGTGAAGTATATTCAAGTTCTGCTTCTGAACTTGAACATTTGTCCGAGGCGTGTGGCACTTCATTCGGGCGTGAGCAGATATGAGATAAAATGGTGGAATTCATGCCATTTTAAAATGTCTGCCAACCCCAGTTGTATTTCCATCCCCGCCTCACCTGGAGCCCGTCTCCGGGCCGTTTGGACGGGTGACATTGTGCCACAGGCGTGCGTCTCATCTCCTGTCTCACCCCTGCCTCGGAGGCCAAAAAACGGCCGGCCTCAGAGTAGCCGACGTAATAAAACCACAGAAGAAAAACAGCACCGGCCTCCAATTCTGTTTTGGAAGACCACCAGAAAAGAACAAGTTTAAAGTGCCTTAAAGTCCTCCATTTTTTCATATTAAAAGATGTAACATTCGATACCTTTTCAAGCTGTCGTTTTTGAAGCCATACTCCTTTCCGTGCGTTTGCGTTGTGTAATTGCTTCTCTGTATACTGGTTTCTGTCGCTGCTGCGGGGTGCGACCATCCCTCCAGGTTTGGAAATATGATGATGAACGCTCAGCAGCTTGCGTGTCGAATGCAGAAGTGGTTATTTTTATGTCAATCAAAAAGCCACTTTCAATAAATGGACTGCATTTATAGAGCGATTTTATCCCAAGCACTTGACAATTGATGCCTCTCGTCCACCCATTCACACACACACACACACACACGCACACACACACGTGCACACATACACACACACACACGCACACAGCCATTCACACACACACACATGTGCACACACACACACACACATGCACACACATGTGCACACGCGCACATACGCACACACACGCACACACACGCACATGCACACACACGCACACTTACACTCACACACGCACACTTACACTCACACACGCGCACTTACACTCACACACGCGCACACTTACCCTCACGATTGGCTGCCAATGGAAGGTACCATTCAGCTTGTCCAGAGCGATTGGGCTTAGGTGTCCACCGACCGGCTCGTCAGAGGCATTTGGGGGTTACTTGTCTTGCTCAAGGACACTGCAACACATCCAGGGCGGGGGATTCGAACCAGCAACCCTCCGACTGCCAGACGACCGCTCTCACCTCCTGAGCCAATGTCGCCGCACCAGGACATTTGTAGACCCACAGCCTTTCTGAAGAGGATCATTACCTTCTGAAGAGGATGAAGCCCTGCATCTGACCCATCTCCTGAGACAAAGACATCCTGATTCGCCTCTTTGTACAGGCACCGCCTGTTGAGAACACTTTGCATGCAGTGGGATGATGACCACCTATAACGGGTGCCTGATTGTGAGAATATGGCTTAATGTGGTTTTGCCATAAAGTCAACAACAAAACAGAATAAACAATGAAACCACAGCACATTGTTCAGCATACTGAATATTCTACTAACGGTGGAAATTATTTTCTTTGCACACTGTTTAATCCATGTCACTGGGGGGAAAATTAGCTACCCTCAGATTCCTCGAAGCGTCATTAGAAATCGACACGCTCACTTTGTGTGGGTACATCCCTCAAATGACTCCATAACTGCTGAACACTCTCAATAAAACACTCTTCCTGCCATAGTCAGAGAGAGAGGGAGGGAGGGAGAGGGGGAGGGGGAGGGGGAGGGGGAGAGAAAGAGGGAGAGAGAGGGAGGGAGAAAGAGAGGGAGAGGGAGAAAGGGGGAGAGAGGGGGAGAGATGGAGAGAGAGAGGGAGAGGGGGAGAGGGGAAGAGAGAGAGGATGCTCAATACTGTACTGAAGAACACATTTATTTTAATCGCGTACTTAGCCCAGTATAGGTTTCAGTCAGCAGAGAGTGCAAATTTATCATTATACTATTAAGCAGTTTAATTTTAAGTGCCAGACAAGCACACTTAAAGAGCAGTTCAGAATAAATACATTTTCATAGGTGGACACTGACTTAAGTAATTGTTTAGTATCCATCCATCCATCCATCCATCGTCACCCGCTTATCCGGAGTCGGGTCGCGGGGGCAGTAGGCAAAGCCGGGTATTCCAGGCGTCCCTCTCCCCAGCAACGCATTCTAGCTCCTCCTGGGGGATCCCGAGGCGTTCCCTGGCCAGGAGAGATATATAATCTCTCCAGCGGGCTCTGGGTCTCCCTCGGGGTCTCCGCCCAGTTGGACGAGCCCGGAAAACCTCCAAAGGGAGGCGCCCGGGAGGCATCCTGATCAGATGCCCGAACCACCTCAATTGGCTCCTTTCGACGCGAAGGAGCAGCGGCTCTACTCCGAGCTCCCTCCGGATGTCCGAGCTCCTCACCCTATCTCTAAGGCTGAGCCCGGCCACCCTACGGAGGAAGCTCATTTCGGCCGCTTGTATACGCGATCTCGTTCTTTCGGTCACTACCCAAAGCTCGTGACCATAGGTGAGGGTTGGGACGTAGATCGACCAGTAAATCGAGAGCTTCGCCTTCCGGCTCAGCTCCTTCTTCACCACAACGGTCCGGTGCAACGCCCGCATTACTGCTGACGCTGCACCGATCCGCCTGTCGATCTCACGCTCCCTTCTACCCTCACTCGTGAACAAGACCCCGAGATACTTGAACTCCTTCACTTGGGGCAAAGACTCGTTCCCAACCCGGAGGGAGCAATCCACCGTTTTCCGGCAGAGAACCATGGCCTCGGACTTGGAGTACTTGTTTAGTATCAATAGCAACAATTTGTGTCTAAAACCCTCTGCAAGCCCATTTCCTCAACTGCTGAACGTTGCTGCTTCGTCTCGATAATTCAGAATTTTTATAGAAAAGACGGGACTCAAATATCTTGTGTAAATATGTTTTTGGTCACGTTCTAAATTATCCACTGTCTCTTGTGGAGCTGCTGTTCCAGAACCTTCTATCATCAGCTAGGTGTTCTAGTGAATCAGCTGCTGAACCAGTCAATCTGCCATTGTGCTTTTTGGGGGGTTATTTGCACCAGTTGGGGACGACATTGGCTCAGGCGGTAAGAGCAGTCGGAGGGTTGATCCCGCCCTTGGTCTGTCAAAATGTCCTTGAGCAAGAGTTGGTCTGTGCCTTGCATGGCAGCCTATCGCCGTTGGTATGTGAGTGTAAATGGTTGCCATTTATATAGCGCCTTTATCCCAAGCGCTGTACAATTGATGCTTCTCATCGGGGGATCGAACCGGCGACCCTCCGACTGCCAGATGACTGCTCTTACTGCCTGAGCCATGTTGCCCCAGAGTGTGGGTATGAATGGGTGAATGGAGAAGCATCAATTGTACAGCGCTTTGGATAAAGGCGCTATATAAATTCCTATCAGTTCAAACTACAGGGATCTCCGATTGGACGGCTCTTGGCAGTGCACTGCTTATGTTGACCGGCCCTGGCCTGGATGGGGAACCGACATCCAGTCCTTATTACAAATAAGGTAAAACACTGAAATTCCCCAAAATGATTACATTCTTGTTGCATGTAGGGGTTTTCAGTGCAAGGCTAGGGGTGGATTCAGATTTCCCAGTCAGAAGGTCAAATGCAAGCATAATGAGGTGTGGGGTGAATACAATATTAAGTGGCTGATCTGAGAGGTCTGTTGAATGTGCCTTAAAGACTGATACAACAGGTACTCAGGTGCTGGAACAAAAAAAGTTACAAAGTAAAAAAAAAAAAAAATCAATCTTAAAATCAACTCTGAAAATGGAAAAGAATGCGGGGAATATAAACCTGTGCTGTGCTGGCCTTAGTCAATAACTCTGTAGCAGAATTCTGTGCTAATTAAAAAGAACAGTCCGCAGTAATCCATCCTGCTCATAATGAAAGCATACTTTAACCTCTCTGTGTCTGCCTGAGTGAGAAATGGCCAGGCTCTCGCAATGTTTGGTGGTTTAATCAAACTCTCCCTGATTAATCCTGCACCACAACTCAATATCACCCCTCCTTCACCACGTTTCAACACCACGACAGGGATACCCAGAGACTCTTATTGCTTCAAGGGTTCCCGAGACCAAAAGCAGTGTTTCTGATCATACTTTTCAACCATGAATGGCTTTTAACTCCCACCCACATAGATACATGTCTGCCTGGGAGCGGACCGTAGCCATTGACAGCTGAAAGGTCGAGGGGTGTGTCCTTGGTCGAGGGGTGTGTCCTTGGTGCATGCAGAGGCACAGGTGGATGAATCCTGGGTGTACGAGCATGGATTGCTCAGGTGATTCTACATTTTGGCTTTGCTTTAAGGTAGACGAGGAAATGTTCTTTCAAACAATGTGGTTTGACTTCCTTATCTCACATCCTGTCAGCGGTCCCTCTTTCCGTGTCCCTCTCTCTTGTCCAATCTCGGGCATTGCTCGTCTCTCTTGGGGTGTACTGTACAATCGATGCGGTAAGTTTGTTATATTATATCAAAGAGTCTGTGAGTTTACTTTGAATTTGTGCTTTTCCAACATGAAACACACATCTTTAATTTTTTTATTTGAAAGCAAGTCATTACGTGCCTTCGGCTATCTGACTAACTGCTTCTTAATTGATCTCTCTGTCCCTCACAACCATTCGCTGCTGGCCCTTAAGAGATTAAACCATCAATAAAAAGTGAGAGACTCATCAATACAACATTTTCTTTACTTCAAAATTGTTAACCAACCTGCCTATGACAGCTGGAAGTTGTAGATAAAGTCATACATACATTACATTACATTACATTATTGGCATTTGACACTCTTATCCAGAGCAACGTACAGTTGATTAGACTACGCAGGAGACAATCCTCCGCAGGAGCGATGCAGGGTTAAGGGCCTTGCTCAAGGGCCCAACGGCTGTGCAGGTCTTATTGTGGCTACACCGGGATTAGAACCACCGACCTTGCGTGTCCCAGTCATTTAGCTTAACCACTACGCTACAGGCCGTAGCCGTGTCTAAATACCACATGTTAGTTGTTAACAAATGCATGAGCCAATGAAAAGTTAATTTCATGCTTAATTAATGTATTTGTCCATCATTCATTCATGTTAACGACTACAAAGGTTAATGCCAATTCAGGAACCTTATTGTAAAGTGCAACCGAATAATTAAAGGTAAGTATGCTGGAAGGTGTGTGTCAGTCGTGATGGACGATGGCAGACGTGTCAGGGCGAGATCACAGAACGTGTCGCTGTGAATCGCCTGGCACAGTTGGATTGACTGAGCTTCATCGCTTCCATGCCCACACACTCGAAACCTCGCTCGTCAGTGCTGACCAAATGGAGCCAAATCAGCTGGAAGAAAAACGAGCGTTTTAGCGTTTTGTTGACAGAGGTGCGGCGAAGAGCAAGTGTTCTTCTAAAAGCCGAGAGCAAGGGGGCATGTTCTCCCTCTTTCACTGTTTACCCCGTAGGCTGGGGCGGGCTATGCTGCGCTCCACTGTTCAAATGAGGGAGGAGATCTACGGCTCACTTCTGCGGCCGCGGAAGCCACTTCACAGCTGAAAGGAGCGTGAGCTAAAAGCATTTCCCGTGGAGTTCGGACAGCACACAGTCCATCCACTGTTAAAACTCACTGGCTGCCTCATAGTTTTAGGGTCACACTTCATAGTAAGGTTCATGAATTGGCATTAACTAACGTAGCTGTTAACATGAAGTAATGATTGACAAATGGATAAATTAAGCATGAAATTTACTTTTTAATAGTTCATGAATTTGTCAACTGTTGGGCACGGGGACTGAAGAACCAATCACAACCCAGAACTTGGTCGAGCAGATGTCTGCAGTAGACAGTTGGTAATACACACGGGCAGTGGTCCAGTACCGGCAAACGGGAACAATGTGGGTAACAAAATCCAGAGTCGTATGAACCGGCAACGGTCCAAACACAGGAAGGCAAACAGGCGACGGTACAAAACACAATCCAAGAATCAAAATCCGAAGGGTTGAGCAGTCTGATAACAGGCAGGTCCAAAGGAAATCGGGCGGGCACAGACAGGGTGGGCTCAATTAAGCGTCAAGCTGAGAGTCAAACCACGGCCAAAAATGGGCTCAGCCAAAAAATGTAGATTTCTTTTTAGCCAAAACAGAGAAAGAACTGGAGAAGAAATATGGGAACATGGTGAGGGGGGGGGGGGGGGGGGGACTGCAGAACTGGGCGAAAAGAGCATGTCAGGCAGTGTGTACCCTTGCCTCTGCTCGTCAGCGAGGCACTGGCCTCAGAACTGGAGCTGGTCCCTGGGTGCTGCCCTGTGGCCGCCCCACTGCTCCCATGGAACTAGGACGGGTGAAATTCAGAGGACAAATTACCCCAGCGGGTCAGTAATTTAAACTTAAATTCAAGGAGTTCAGTCGTGATTCAGCACTTTGCCAGATGACAGCCTTTCTTCCTGTAAGAATGACACTGATGCTTTTGTGAACTGGTGCAGAGACCTCCTGGCCAAAAACAGGCCCAAAGCTGAGGAAGTTAAAAGGCTTGTCAAGGCCTACCTTGGTTTATGGTGTGCCATGTTGATAAGATCTGTTTTCATTCAAAGAAATGGTAAATGGTTGGAATTTATATAGTGCCTTTATCCAAAGCGCTGTACAATTGATGCTTCTCATTCACCCATTCATACACACACTCACACACCAACGGCGATTGGCAGCAAGGGCTGCAAGGTGCTGACCAGCTCGTCAGGAGTATTTGGGGGTTAGGTGTCTTGCTCAGGGGCACTTCGACACAGCCCGGGCAGGGGATCGAACCGGCAACCCTCCGACTGCCAGACGACTGCTCTTACTGCCTGAGCCATGTCGCCCCCTGAACAAATGCTGCACATTTAGGGGAGACGATGCTCAGGCCGCCTACATTGGCTGCCTGATGCGACCGAGGGTGAGGATTGCGTGAAATCAAAGTTACTCAACCCCCGGAATGTTCTGCCGGATTTAGAGAGGATCAGCTGACGCTTAAGCTGTTTGATCCACGGCGATGTCTGAAGCCCTGGCTTTCTTCCAGCAGGAGGAGAAACAGGCTGAACTACCCTGCCTGGTCCTGGTCCAGTCACGGGGGAGAAACCTGGCTCCGGTCAAATTACACTTCATTGTTGGCTGACGCTCTTATCCAGAGCGACATACAGTTGATTAGACAATACTCCCCTGGAGCAATGCAGGGTTAATGGCTTTGCTCAAGGGCCCAACGGCTGGATGCATTTTTTTTATTGTGGCTACACCAGGATTAGAACCGCTGACCTTGCCTGTCCCAATCGTTTACCTTAACCACTACACTACAGGCCACCCCTAGTCAGACTCAAATATCAATGAAATAAAGATGGTATATTTGCATTGTAATGCATTACAGTCAGTTGCCAGATGCTGTTATCCAGAATGACATGGACAATATCAGTGTTACTCTCAGCAAATATTTTGTATCACCAAGAAAACTTTCCAATGAACCACACCTGCATGTGATTGGACTGTGGGAGGAGTGCCCGGAGGACTCCACACAGACACGGGGAGAACATGCAGACTCCACACTGACACAGGGAGAACATGCAAACTCCACACAGACACGGGGAGAACATGCAAACTCCACACAGACACGGGGAGAACACGCAAACTCCACACAGACACGGGGAGAACATGCAGACTCCACACAGAAAGGCCCCAGCTGGACTGTATGGTTTAGGTATAACGTGTATGTATGGTAACTCTTTGTTTTACACATAATGGCAGTTAATGTGTATGCATGGTAACTCTTTGTTTTACACATAATGGCAGTTAATGTGTATGTATGGTAACTCTTTGTTTTACACATAATGGTGGTTAATGTGCATGTATCATAAGTCTATGTATTACACATAATGGTAATTAATGTGTATGGTATGGTTAGGCCAATGCTGCGTACATTATAACAGGAGTGATGTTGAAGGGCTTTCCCACCGTGCCACAGATAATGTGTTTGTGTGGCATCTGCAGGCCGGTGGCGTTGTCACAGACGTGCTGCGCTGGAGTCGTTTTGTAGAAATTAAAACGTTCCGGCTGGCGTGACTCTGGGGTGTGATAATATTGAAATGACTCTTGGTCTCACCCACGTGTGACCACTGTCATTTCTGCCTGGCTACGGGGGTTTCTCAAGGTCCTTCCCTCATTGCACACGCTGCGTGTGCCCCCCTGCTACCATGCTGAGCGACTTTTCCACCCAAGCACGATGCCCCACACTTAGAACGTTTGTTAAACGATTTCAATTAGTACTATTTGGTTGATCATTGCATCCAGTGACTGACCGTGAGCAGAAAGGTCTAAAGTACCCTTCGAGGTGTGAGGTCACAGATATCTGATGAGAGTCTTCTTAACGGAACATTCTTGCTGATGTCACAATCATTACTGCTAACAATGGAGTTCCAGAACACTGTTCCAGAAAACTGAATGTTGAAAACAACAACAACAAACAAAAAAACATTCCAAAAACCCCACTCATCAAAGGGTTCATTGTGCCTGTCCCACTCTATATATAATGACCAGACTGACAGACTGCAATCATATGTTCTCTCATAAGTGGCATGTTTATGTAATCCTGCATAATTATTTTTAGTCTCCTCTGAATGCCTCATCACTGTTTTTATATATGCAAATCTCTGCAGACAGCTTGGTGCAATCAAGAGAAGCTTCTTCATTTTTTTTTTTTTTTTTTCCTGACTCACAATTTAAAAAATTGCTAACCTAATTTGTGACTGTGAAAGTGTAGCTAAACTGTGCCATTGGATTGGAAACTGAAAAATAGACGTATGCAAAGTGAATGCAAATGACAGAGTGCCTCAGTCTGTGCATGAACGGTTTCTAAACTCTCTTTTTCTACTTTTCGGTAAACTTTTCCGGTGCTGTGTGTAACTGCTTCCTCATTATTCCCTTTGTCTCATTATTTCAACATCTTAATCACGGCTGTCTTTATCAATCACTTTTGCATAATTTCTCGTATTACTGTGAAATGAGTTCTCTTCACACACCTTCTCACAGCGGGTTCTCCGCTTGCTGTGTAACCGCGGCCCTGCATGTCCAGTGTATGCCGGTCCTGCCCGTTGTCCCACTCCTGCCCGTTGTCCCACTCCTGCACTCCTGCACGCTGTGTTGATGAGCTGTGTCTGCACGTCTCATCTCAGCTATAGCATCCATCATGTCACTACAGATATTTCACCAGTAAATTATTTTCGAAGATGTGATTGGAAACACGGCTCAGCTTTTTTTTTTTGTCTGATGTCCACGGCCCGGACTCTGCCAGACCATAATAATCACAGAGAGACAGCATGTTCGTCAGCCAGGCGCTTGTGCGCCCCATTTCCGTATCCGTTGCTCAGATGGGGCCATTCCCCGCCCTCTGCAAACGAGTTTCAACCTGAAGGATGCAGACCTGAGCTGAGTTTCAGGATCAATCCGCACAGATCTGGGCCATCCTAGTAATCAATTATTTGATTGGTCAGGCTTGTGGGCTTTGAAGCCTTTTGCTCAATTATCTCTCTCTCTCTCTCTCTCTCTCACTCCCTCTCTCTCCCTCTCTCTCTCTCTCTCTCTCTCTCTCTCTCTCTCTCTCTCTCTCTCCATATTAGCATTTCTTGACAGGAAAATGTGTTCTGTGTTCAGACCTCTGACGTACCCAGTGAAAATAGCAGCTTCATATTTCCTGCTTATTTCTGTAGCTGTGGCATGAGCGATGTCTTTATTGTGCAATTCAAAGGGCTCTCTGGTCTATGCTCTTTAAAAGCAGAATAAGTGTTCATTTTTCAGCTGTTAAATGTTTTTCTTGATAAATAATTGCGCTTGTCTCTGAATACACATCTGTAGCTTAAGCTATCGAGTCGGTTGTTTTGCGACGAAGCCTGCATTTTGACAGGCGACGGCAGAATCTGTCAATTTTTTTCCTGTTATAAGCCATCGCCCTGTCGATCTGTGTCCCCCGCACGGCCGAAATCACTGCCGAGGGTAACGGACTCGTGCGGACGGAAGATTGCTTCTGCTCGCTTGCAGCTTCCAGATCTGTCGACCACCGCGTCTCTTGATAAGGCGAGGACAGCTGTGATTAAGATGTTCCAGATTGTTCTGTGCGAATGCTAAAA
Source organism: Conger conger (assembly GCF_963514075.1). Taxonomy (NCBI): domain Eukaryota; kingdom Metazoa; phylum Chordata; class Actinopteri; order Anguilliformes; family Congridae; genus Conger; species Conger conger. The sequence goes on along the minus strand of NC_083767.1, from coordinate 60,904,040 downwards.
CCAATTTCACATGACGCTATCTTGCTGCCTTTTTAATTAAGATAATTTTGACGTCTTGAAAGGAGTCATTTGTGTTGTCTGTCCTGGAGAAGCCCGTCTCATGCATGTATCTGAGCCTGGAAAATGTTTCAATGCAACTTTCAGCATCAACGTCATGAGAGAGCAGGAACAGCATTTCCCAGGTACTGTAAGATGTTACGCGCATTTTCCACCACGGCAACACGAGCAGCAACGTCCCTGGGTTGAGAGTGGACATGATTACAATATTAAGTACTGTAAGAATAAAATATTAAATGAACTTGGTCATGTAGCGTACTGTAGCGTAGTGGTTAAGGTACACGACTGGGGCCTGCAAGGTCAGTGGTTCTAATCCCCGGTGTAGCCGCAATAAGATCCGCGCAGCCATTGGGCCCTTGAGCAAGGCCCTTAAGCCTGCATTGCTCCAGGGGAGGATTGTCTCCTGCTTAGTCTAGTCAACTGTAAGTCACTTTGGATAAAAGCATCAGCCAAAATGACTTGACATGTATGTTGCAGTGAGCGACCCTGGCTTGCACATTGCTGTTTTCAGCTCGGTCACGTCGTGCGCTTGTTCCTTTCGGTTGGAAACGTCTGCTAGTTTTCATTTGCATTTGCCATCTTATGCTTTTATGGAATCGTACTGCTCTTTTGCTCATGTGGCACTGCTCTTTATCGTCAAGTGCTCTCCGAGGATTCTGGCACCCCGCTGGTCTCACCATGAATGCGTCTGGAATCTCTCCGTATTTTATTTGTGTTCCTGCTTAGGCCAATCATTCTTAATAAGCGTCCTCCATTTGCATCGGCAGAAAGATGAGACATTGCCAGTGTATGAAATTATTCTGGCTGCTGTCTTGAAAGAGCAGTGTTTCAGAAAACAAAAACGAGCCTTTTCAGAAACTGTCCAAGAGCTTCCCGCGATTGTGTAAACAGAGTGTTTTAGGGAAAAAAAAACGATTGAAGACCTGCATTTTTAACTGCATGTGTGTGATAGAAGCCTACCTTGCTAAAAGTCCAGCTTAAACCCCGCCTAAACTGGTTGAAGCTGTGTTTCTGACACTTTTACCTTGTCGACCTGCCGTTCGCCAGCTGACGAGCTAGTCAACCAATCATCTGCTTCCTCTGTCAGCTTGAGCAGCTTTGCCCTGGCAGACACCATCTTAGACCAGACACAGACCGGCTTCATGTGTCGAAAAAAACCACGGCCTAAGCCATCTTAGAATCCCTGCTGGCTGCAGCTGGGTTTACCCGCCACGGCCAGACCATTATCAGCATCCACCTGAAGCTCTTGACCTCTGACCTGCTACGACAACGTCGATAGTGATGACGATGACGATAAAGATTAGGACGGGAGCGTGATGGCTGGGATCAAGTCTCCCGGAGGCCCCCCCCCCCCCCCCCCCCCCCGATCTGCCTCCTCTTGGGGCATGGCACCCGCACGCTACAGAATTACTGAGGGGATCGTTCACACGGTTATCGCGGCGCGCCAGGAGCCAAATTGTCCTCCACGCGTGCTTTGCTCCTTTGAGAGCGATTCCCGCATTATCTCCATGTGGAAGTAGACAATTACATTTGTACTGCCTTTCTCTTGAAATCCTTGTTTCAGCGATTGCCGTCATTGCCTCATTGGCTCCGCCGCTGCGTGGCTGGAGACTGTGTGAAGGGAGAGGAACCGAGTGCAGACTCGGCAGGTTCAATGGAGCCGGTGTAACAGGTGAGAAGTCGCCTGAGTCCGAGGTGGGATTTGAACCCCGGCCTCTCACTTGTCCAAATTATTTGTTGAACGAATGCGTTACCAGTCAGCTAAAGACCAACTCGCCTCTAGTCAAGGGCAACAACCTTCTTTTGAATTTGAGGGTTACGTCATCGGGGAGTGTTGTCGCGATAACCTGCTACCAGCCTTCGCTTTCACTGCACCATCCGTGCTTACTAGCGAACTAGCTGAGCTAACCATGCTACACCGGCAGATAAGGGGCAGACAGAGCGTAAAGTAAACAGCCAAAGTAAAAAACAAAAACGGGTGGTCAGTCCAAACAGGGCAGAGGTACTGAGTCCAAAGACCCAGGCAGGGGTCAAAACAGAAATCCATAAATCCAAAAATCGAAACTGAACAGAACAGAATATAAACAGACATAAAACAGAGGCTAGAACAGAACAGAACAGAGAAGAACCTTACTCAGGGGAAACAGAACTGACAAACTAGCCACCAAAGAACAAAACAGGCAGGTTTAAATAAACTGACAAATTAACTAAATGATTAACAGATGTGAGTGCTGGGGAACAGATAGCAAGAAGCCACTGGGACAAGACAGGAAGGAACTGCGAATAAGGAGTGGAGGGCAGAGACACGAAATGGGGAGAAAGGTAAAACAAGGACCGGAGTGAAAGCAGATAAGGAGAAAACAATTGGAAACGGGGCACGGCCATGGCAGGAGATCGGTGTGAAACGGTCTGGATGAGTAAGATGGCAGTGTCTATATGCTGGGAAATCTGTGCAATCTGTGGGAGAAGCGATTTTACGGTCTCAGAGCCAGGAATGAAGGTGTGGCCGGTTTCCAGTCGCGAGGCTTGCTTCGTTTACGGATTCTGGGAATACGAGCCATTATCCCCTCGCATTTCATAATGTTTTCCCTGTATACAGCGTGGCTCTGAATGGAGACCCTGAGCTGGGTTTGTTCGGCTGTGAAATGTCACACACTTGGTGCCGTTGGTCGCACGTTAAAGCGGATGCTCTTTCCCGCGGTGGAACGAGGGAGCCGGCGTTCGATTCATCTATAAACGATATCCACATCACTTCGCTGTAAACCCCCGTAATTCATTCTTCCAGCCCCTCCCACGGGGTGCTGGCACTGTGACCTGCCGCAGGGTCGATGGGTTAGCCTCTGCCAGGACCTTGCAGTACACAAGCCTTAATGATTTCACAGCAGAAAGTGGGCGGGTGTGTGCCTTAAGGGGATGATAGACGTGCAGGTGGCCAATAACGGCTGGTGGGTGGCTTTGGCGGCAGTGTTTTTGATTGATTGGTCTACTGTCGGACATAATTCGAGAGCCAATCACAACCTCCTGGGACAGTGACGGCCACCTTGTTTCACAAGTACGGCGAAGAACGTGTCTGGAAGCATTTTCTTTTCTTTTTTTTGGGGTAATGAATACAATTCCAGCCATGTGATTAATCCTGATCTGTGATCTTGTGTGAGTATGGGAGACTGGGCTTTTTAAATGATAAATAGCAATATTTATCATTTATCATACCAATATTATCTTGCATTTTTGGACATTGAAAAAATATTTTTTTTTTGGAATGTTTTCAAATTCCTTTCCAATCCTAAAGATGAAATGTACAAATGTGATTTGCACAACAAGATAAATCGGGTAAAAAAATAATGTGTGTGTGTGTGTGCGTGTGATCATACATTGGAAGTTGTTTATTCAAACACATTTTTCTTCTGTGTACAGAGGAATCATCTCTTATGGAATAAAGATGAAAAAAAATCTGTTGGGCTCATAAACACAATTTCTGCCATTCACCACCTCCACCTGTATGGACAGGACAGCCCGTATCAACTGGCTTTAGCCTGTAGCGCACAATAACGTATTTGCTGATCATATTAACTTAATGGGGCGGCACAGATGGTGCAGTGGGTAGCACTGCAGCCTCACAGCAAGGAGGTCCTGGGTTCGAATCCCCATCGGCCGGGGCCTCTCTGTGAGGAGTTTGCATGTTCTCCCCGTGTCTGCGTGGGTTTCCTCTGGGTACTCCAGTTTCCTCCCACAGTCCAAAGACATGCAGGTTAGGCGGATTGGAGAGTCTAAATTCGAATTTTAGACAGTGGCCTTCCCTGTCATTGCATTACATTGCAGTTGACGGACCGACACTCTGTACCAAAGCATTGTATAGCTGTACAATAATTCAAGCTCATTGGTTGAAAATTGGTTCTAATTGCCACAGCCAATGGCGTTCGAGGGTTTCAACGTCGGCACGTTCACAGACAAGGGGGAGGGATAAAAGGTGTTGTGGTTTGAGGGTTTTTTTTGTTTTTTGTTTTTTGCTGCAATTCCTCTTTTGACCGTTTGGAGTCACCTACTGTGCCTTTGATGGCCAGTCCTAGCTTTCTTGGAGTATTGCTTTACGTATCCTTCTATATACCATAGCTCTCATATTCGATCGATGGTGTGAAGTAGTGGTTAAGGTACATGACTGGGACACGCAAGGTTGGTGGTTCTAATCCCGGTGTAGCCACAAAAAGATCCGCACAGCCATTGGGCCCTTGAGCAAGGCCCTTAACCCCGCGTTGCTCCAGGGGAGGATTGTCTCCTGCCTAGTCTAATCAACTGTACGTCACTCTGGATAAGAGCGTCTGCCAAATGCCAATAATGTAAAGTGGAAAATGTGCAGTGTTAGGTTTCCACTGTCATACTGCTGTGCATTTTCATGTGACATGTGACCTTTTTGCCCATTTTAGCTGGAGTTCTCCAGGTGTGTCTTTTCACCTTGCCATATCTTGCAGTGCTCTTGATATTGTTTTGTGTTATTGCTCTTGAAGAAAACATTTTCTCCATTATCAGCCATTGAACCAAAAGTCATTGTTAGCTTCACAGTGGCTTCTATTATCAGTATTATCAGTTTCCTTATTGTCTGGGGGCTGAGTACGCCGGGATAGCCCTTTTCAGCTGGGTGATATCCTACAGACTCCATCCATCCATCCATCCATTATCTTAACCCGCTTATCCTGAACAGGGTTGCAGGGGGGCTGGAGCCTATCCCAGCATACATTGGGCGAAAGGCAGGAATACACCCTGGACAGGTCGCCAGTCCATCACAGGGCACACACACCATTCACTCACACACTCATGCCTACGGGCAATTTAGACTCTCCAATCAGCCTAACCTGCATGTCTTTGGACTGTGGGAGGAAACCGGAGTACCTGGAGGAAACCAACACAGACACGGGGAGAACATGCAAACCCCGGCCGACGGGGATTCGAACCCAGGACCTCCTTGCTGTGAGGCGGCAGTGCTGCCCACTGCACCATCCGTGCTGCCTATCCTGCAGACTCCACTTCTCACTTACAGAGCCCATAGTGCTCACTGAGACGATATTTAGCTGTTTCTGTGTTCTCCTCCTCATCTCTGTCTGTCGATAACTTCATCCCTGACCCCAGAGAGGCCTCCTTGGTCTGTCTGTTCTACAGACTCGCTAGCAGACCACTGGTCTTCCCAATAACAGGTTGCGCTGACACTTCACAATAAGGGTACATGAATTGGCATTAACAAACATAATTGTTAGTATAAATTTGTATTTCAGTTGTATTTCTGCATGAATATTTCTAAGCTAGCATACCATAGGATAAACGTATAATTAGTTTCCCATTAACAAATAAATAAACTTTTTTCCATTCCAGTATGAATTGCCGTTAACTGATATCATTGTTAGCATGAACTAATGACCTACAAATACATAAACAAAGCTGAACAGCTTAACTTTCAGTGGTTCGATACTATCCAACACTACCCTCTATCTCACATTCTAATATTGTCTTTCCAGTCCTGCACTGTATTCCAAAAGCCGGCCCTTCCTTGTCTTGTCATACACCCCGGTCCGTAAATAAGTTTCACCCCTAAACCTCCATCTCGGCCCCCCATACAGACGGATTTCACATCTCAACCTCAGTCCTTGTGTCCCATAAATGGGAAAGTTGTTTCATGGAACATGTGAGCCATCAACTCTCCGGCAAAAAGAAGAAAGGTTCTTCACTCTGAGCGTATATAGGTATAAAATGACGACAGGAGACACACCACACAGAGGCAGAGCATCACAAACTTTAATCAAAATGGATTACCCAGGCTTTACGTACGTTTTCATCTTGTCACTCAGAGGAAAGTGGGGTGGCCTTTATTATAAATAAGAGTGCTCCCTGTAAAGAGAAAACGCTCAGATCCAGGTTTAGAGTGAGCATATCTCAGTAGGTTTCCTCCGGGTACTCCGGTTTCCTCCCACAGTCCAAAGACATGCAGGTTAGGCTGATTGGAGAGTCTAAATTGCCCGTAGGTATGAGTGTGTGTGTGAGTGAATGGTGTGTGTGCCCTGCGATGGACTGGTGACCTGTCCAGGGTGTATTCCTGCCTTTCGCCCAATGTATGCTGGGATAGGCTCCAGCCCCCCTGCGACCCTGTTCAGGATAAGCGGGTTCAGATAATGGATGTATGGATGGATGGATATCTCAGTAGGAGCTGAGGCGATCCAGATTGTGAATTTGCACCGATTCTCCCTCTTTTTGTATTCCTCGCTGTAATAAATAGATTCCTCGGCTTCTCTATAATTATTGATGGCGACGTCAACGCAGTGTTGAAGTCCTACCTCGATTGGTCACACACGTGCAAAAAAAACAAGGTCAACATTTTCTTCCATGGCCATAATGCAATCCATTAATAATTTTGGGAGTAATTGATGTTTGGCGCACGCATAATCTCGACATTATTGAACACTCCTGCGTATGACACCCCTCACCACAAACCTTTCCCCTCCTTCGACTTCATTTTCACCAAATTCGGCCCAGAATATCGGAACACAGTACAAACTCAACTCAATTTATTCTCTCTTCTTTCTAATTTCAGCCCCTTCTCCCTAACCTCTTAGAGATTTTTACTTTATAAGCATGCCTGCATTCATTCATTTTAAGCTGTTTTCATTTCATGGAGAAACACTCTCACACACACACACGCGCGCGCACACACAGTCACATACATTTATACACACACACACACACACACACGCACAGTCACACACATACATACAGTTAGAGGTACTACAAGATCACTGTTAGCCTGGTAGAGCAGGCATCAGTCACAATTATGGCTAACATAAGTGCAGGCATAGCGATAACAGTGGCATTAAATGTCAAATATTATTTAATGATAGTGCGGGGTGCATAAATCTGCTCAAAGAAATGCCAATGAAGCCGGACGGTGAGAACGCGGCTCTAACTAGGCCTGCTTGTCTTAATTCCCCCTCCTGGCCCCTTCTGGCAGGGCGGCACAGAGGTGTGACTCACCGTGCACAGGAGAGGAGCTGGGCGTGCACAGGAGGGTGGAGGGGAGCTGGGCGTGCACAGGAGGGTGGAGGGGAGGTGGGCGTGCACAGGAGGGTGGAGGGGAGCTAGGCGTGCACAGGAGGGTGGAGGGGAGGTGGGCGTGCACAGGAGGGTGGAGGGGAGCTGGGCGTGCACAGGAGGGTGGAGGGGAGCTGGGCGTGCACAGGAGGGTGGAGGGGAGGTGGGCGTGCACAGGAGGGTGGAGGGGAGCTAGGCGTGCACAGGAGGGTGGAGGGGAGGTGGGCGTGCACAGGAGGGTGGAGAGGAGCTGGGCGTGCACAGGAGGGTGGAGGGGAGCTGGGCGTGCACAGGAGGGTGGAGGGGAGCTGGGCATGCACAGGAGGGTGGAGGGGAGCTGGGCGTGCACAGGAGGGTGGAGGGGAGCTAGGCGTGCACAGGAGGGGAGCTGGGCGTGCACAGGAGGGTGGAGGGGAGCTGGGCGTGCACAGGAGGGTGGAGGGGAGCTGGGCGTGCACAGGAGGGTGGAGGGGAGCTGGGCGTGCACAGGAGGGGAGCTGGGCGTGCACAGGAGGGTGGAGGGGAGCTGGGCGTGCACAGGAGGGTGGAGGGGAGCTGGGCGTGCACAGGAGGGTTGAGGGGAGCTGGGCGTGCACAGGAGGGTGGAGGGGAGCTGGGCGTGCACAGGAGGGGAGCTGGGAGTGCACAGGAGGGTGGAGGGGAGCTGGGCGTGCACAGGAGGGTGGAGGGGAGCTGGGCGTGCACAGGAGGGTGGAGGGGAGCTGGGCGTGCACAGGAGGGTGGAGGGGAGCTGGGCGTGCACAGGAGGGTGGAGGGGAGCTGGGCGTGCACAGGAGGGGAGCTGGGCTGGCTTTGCACTCATCTGGGCAGTGCCCAGGCCAAAGCTACCTGATGTCTGTTGTGTAAGTAAATAAATGGATTGTTTGTAAAAAGGTTTGTACATTACTCTGGGTAAGAGTGTTTGGTAAATGAAAATGAAAATGAATAATTAAAATGTAAACGATGTAGGTGCTGACACATCATTTTTGCGCCAGGACGTTTGATGACACTGCCATTTCAGTTTGTCGTATAAACGATTATCGATGTGTGTATGGCGGGCAGGTCTGTAACAACATAATCTGCAATTCATGGACTATTTTAAAACACATTATCATACAGATGAGAGATTTATCCATTAGCCTTGTTCTACATTTGTGTATTTGGCCTGTGTGCATACACTTCTCTCAAGAAAAAAAGCTTTCATCTTTATTGCTGATTGAAATCTCTGAATAAACAAAAGAAAATCTCTTAGTGAATGAAGATCTAAGGTTAATGATAGCTAGCCAACAACGTATTTACAGAATTTCCTTAATTTTCAGCAATGGGCCACTTGAAAATGGATGGCTGACATGAAATGAAATGAAATAAGGTTTGGTGCGTCTTGAGATGTGGAATGTTGGTGGGTCGATCCCCGGTGTGGCCACAATGAGATCCGCACAGCCGTCGGGCCCTTGAGCAAGGCCCTCAACCCTGCTTAGTCTAATCAACTGTCAGCCGCTTTGGATGAAAGTGTCAGCTAAAAGGCGTGTAATGTACTAGCCATGCTGCAGCTGTGTGCATACGGAGCTGAGGGCAGGTTGGAGGGAGTTTCTCCAGCCCTCTGCTCTAGGTATAATATATATGCTGTTCATTTAACTGTAATTTTCTCAAACCTGGACCACTTTACACCAAAGTAACGGAATGGCAGCGTTCATGAATTGTATACTGATGTCTAGCACTGGAATGTGTGAGGTTAAACCCACATACCAGGAGTTTGAGCCGTCAGGACATATTGTTTGGGGTAACGCCTGTCTTCTCTTTGAATGTCTATGCAAATATAAACGCAGTAGTGATGTATTCAGATGGTTCGGTTTAAAGTCCATTCAGTTCCCTGACAGGATACACTTTCAAAACTGTTTCGGTACTACACCTCCACGGCTAGTTAAGGGCAATGCATTTTCTCTCACTTTCAATAAAGTGTGTGCAAACAAACAGCTCCACAGAGTTTAGTATGATGTCATCAGTTGAAATTAATTGAAGACACGTCACACTCCTAAAGAGAATGCTGTACGTAATGTCTGCATTTCCTGTTCATGTGTTACAAATGCTAGTACTCCAGTGACTTTATTAGGCTGGTCATTTTTATTATGGGAGGGGGGATTTTATTGACTATATTTATTAACAGGTTGTCATACATTTCATTGTGCATCGCAACATCATCTTTTATTGCAAATAACTCATAATTATGTCTTTTCATGTTCCATTTGCAGCAAACAAAATGAGCAGTTCTACTAATGCATTTACCCTCCAGTGATCTCCAAGGCCATCTCCTGCACACCAGCCATGTGTCTATGAAATCATAAAATACAGTAATGGATGCAATAATGGTGGTTTGTTGATTCACAGGTAACTCAATCAAGAGCGAAAAAGCTTTTTTTTTCTTTTTTAATTGCTGTATTTTCCCTACAGGAAATTGCAGGTGACTCATCAAAAGTATTTTAAAAAAACATATCTAAAAATAGTGTCGATAGTAGTGTTGGCTGTTTCTATTTCTTTCAAAAAAAGAAAAATCAAAAAATAGTTTAACCCATTGTGTTTGCGGGAACACCGCATAAGATAAGCGATTTCAAAAACATTTATGCTTGTGCATTTGGACTTATGTTGGGGGTTATGTGATCATACGTGTATTCAGGTTTACCGAGTTTAAATGAGTCTTTCACTTTCCCCTTAACTACAACAAATGACAAACGTAGAGGGCCAAGCAGAAGTGTGACCACGCCGTCTCTCCTGTGGTGGGAGAGTGGTCAGTCCACACATCAGCTCATCCCTGTCATTACTAGTCTGATTGTTTGAAGTAGCTATAGGAAAAGGTGACAGTCGAGTCGTCCAATAACACATGACCTGGAGGCCCACAGTCGTGTACGTTTCCTATAGTGGAATGACGGACGTTAAAGTACACTCGCTGCAGTGCATGCTGGTCTGTGCAGCCATTGTGTGGAGGACCCAGTGTGTCTGGTCGGGCAGGCAGTCTTGGGCCTGTGTAGCTCTGTGTTGCTGTGTTGTTGTGTTGGATTCTTTTTGTCATCAAAGCGTTCTCCAGAAGAAGACAGAAGTTTCCGGGTCTTACTGTTTGTTTGCCCATTATTTTTAATAACCCGCTTGTTTTTCTGATTTATTCCTTAAATCACACGGCCATCAGTATGTTTGTGTGAGCGTGTTTGTTTATTCCCGTATTTATTATTCAGAGATCTGAGCTGATTCTCCGTGGCATGCTTCAGTTTGCTCATAAAGATGGGGAAGAGAGGTCTGCATATCAGGATTAACAACCTGTTATCATTTCAGAAACGCATGCTAGAACGTTCAATTCATACATAAAGAACAAATGCACCAGCAGCTTAAATACTTCTCATTGCTTGTTCGCGTACTGTCCAACAATTACAGTTGGAAAAGTTTAAAGGAGTACACCGACATATACCTATTTTCCGACTTACCCAGACTCATTTTTGTGCATTCACTGGCTCGGTTTCCATGGTAGCATAACGTGTTAGCTTAGCATAAAATCTTGCAGCCCATAGGAGTCAGTAGCCAACCGCCTTCAAAGTGAAGAAATACACCTTACCGCAACTCCGAAGCTGTCTTATTCACAGGAGGTATCATGGTCTGAACACACATGTAGCCTATCCTTCCATCTTCTGCTGGTTGAGCTAGGGTTGCCACCTCAGTCCTGTAAAAATCCTGGACACATGCGAAGCTGGCAAACTGAGTAAGCAGGACTGTCAATCGCTCTCGAGGGTGCGTGAGCCTGAAGGAATATGGTGCGCAACTACCTTGTGCTTGGCGCCAATTCCTCTTTCATTACAAAAATAAAGAGTATAATTTGTGAAGGTTAATAAAGTCTCTGTACCATTTGTTACATTACATTTATGAACTAACACTGGATACACTGTCTACATTTCATTAAGCAATACTAATGTATGCAACACTCGAAAATGCTTAGATTCTGGGACATTTCGTTTCATTATTTTTTCCAGGACAAAAATCCGGGACAGTCCCGGAGAATCCAGGACGGGTGGCAATCCTAGGTTGAGCGCAGTGAAAAAGGCAGTAGCTCCTGGATCACTCCCACATGATACCTACTCCACAGACAGATCCAGACATGAAACTAACATTGTGACAAAGCATTTCAACTTGTTAAGTTGTTAAGTTGTTAAGAGTGAATGTAGCACTGTGACACTCGAAGGGGCTCTGATAAATGAGGATGTTTGTCTGCATGTTTGAGAACGAAATGTCTTATCAAAAACATTAATTATTGTTTTACATGTTGTTTTCATAAATTCATTATTGTTTTACACGTTGTTTTCATAAATTCATTATTGTTTTACATGTTGTTTTCATACATTCATTATTGTTTTACATGTTGTTTTCATACATTCATTATTGTTTTACATGTTGTTTTCATGAATTCATTATTGGTTTACATGTCATTTTCATAAATTCTTTATTGTTTTACACGTTGTTTTCATAAATTCATTATTGTTTTACATGTTGTTTTCATACATTCATTATTGGTTTACATGTTGTTTTCATGAATTCATTATTGGTTTACATGTTGTTTTCATGAATTCATTATTGTTTTACATGTCGTTTTCATAAATTATTTATTGTTTTACATGTTGTTTTCATAAAAGCTGACCACCCTCAATCTTTACCATCTGTCATTTCCCCTCAAAATAGGTTTTGTTTGAAACATTTTACATCTGATCTGTGGGATACTTCTTATGTTGACTTCTGTCATTTCAGTGATGCTGCCGTATTGTACAGAGGACATCGAGAGTGTATTGAGTGCCTTGCTTTTTACAAACCACACAACAGTTGTTTATATTAGTTCTATTAATATTACAGATTCACAAAGCCAGAGAGGGCCTACACACCTTGGTAGAGTTTTTGTTTTGCAGGTGCAGCTTTTTTTGAGGTTAAACTTTTGAAAAAGTAAGGGAAAAGCGCAACACTGCTACTTTACAGAGTCACCACTTTATTGGCAGATGTTTCGGCACTAGGCCTTCATCAGAGTGATATCACAGATTCAACTGCTGTGCTTTTCAGTCTTCCATGAAATGCTGTACTTGAGTCTATTTGAACAAAGAATCTCACTGGAACAGCAATACAATCAGGTAAAACACCGGTAAATAGAATGCAAAATTACTTCTTTAGTTTCATTTCAAAGATGTGAATACATTCATATTGCTGATGCACTCAACATCCTTGCCACAAGAGGGCAATGTTTTTAGAAAAGTTGGTGACTAACAAGGATCATTTGAGTGCTAGGTGGCACCAAGACAAAATGGGAAAAAAAACAACTATATTTAGTGAGGTGTACAAGGTTTAACAGGCATTACAATAATTTAAGCTTTAATAAATAAATTAAAGGTACAATAGGTAAGATGGGTGTGTTAAAACATTGTTAAAAGACCATTGTAAATCTCTTCCTATCACTGCAAAAAGGCTCGCTGTCATGGTGACTCACCCTCTGCCTGTGTTTATAGTCCTTAAATCCAGGTTTGAAAATATAAGGTTGATGGACCGACACTAAAAAAGTACTGTGCTTTGATCAACAAATTCTTCTTGTTCTTCTTCAAAACTTATTTCATGCTCCACCTGAATACTTTTAAGAGCACATTCATATCCATTTTAAGTGCTATACATACAGTATGGAGGGCAGGATACAGTAGAGATTGAGATACATAAAAATGCTGGATGCTGGATATCACAATATTGTATTTCACTAACATAACATGCAGCCCAGGGAGAGGATTCTGGGTCATAGCGCTGAGGAATGGTGATGAGTACAGAGCAGCAGGAGTAGATGACCTCACACTGAAGAGGAAACCCCAGAGCATCAGGGTGCAGCTGGACTATGACAGGGGGGAGGTGTCCTTCTTCAACTCCAGTGACATGTCACTCATTTACACTTTTAAACACACATTTACTGAGAGGGTGTTCCCATTCTTCTCTCCCTGTGTGAGAGATGATGGTAAGAACGATGAGCCCCTGACAATCTGAAAGTCTCAGTAACAGTGACGTCATCCCAGTGAAGGTGTTTGTGTAAAAATGAAACTAGAAATGCTGTCAGAGATTTAGGATGTGCCTGATCTGCCTCAGCATGCCTGGCTGTTGACTTGAGCTTTGGGACACATGCTGGAGATGATCGGGGTGGGGGGGTTGATGGTGTACCAGTACCCAATGGAAGATAAACACACAGAGGTACACTGTCTCAGTGTCTAGGGACACACATCTAGCACAAAGGGGGGTGTCTGTCACAAGGGAGTAATGACTATTAGTGTGTGGTTATTTGCTTTTACCTGGTGCATTTTATGCTGTAAAGGAGACTATTGTTCCCTGTTAATGTAATTTTTTATTTATCTGAACTTTGGAAACTGCACATGTTGCTTTTCAGAGGACCAAGTGCTTTAACACTAATAGGATACTATAGATGAAATCCATTTCAATAATTTCAATTCTTTCATTTTCTTTTCATCACCAATTATTTTGTTGAGTTACTCAACTGTACATGCATTTTTGGTCATGTGCAAGCGGGCTGTATCTTTTGGGTTCTGTTTTGAAGCATTTGAACTTTATTTTATGAAGTGTTTATACACAAAACAGATGCGCTCTTGTGGGTAAATCAAATGCTTTCATACCTGATCGATGTCATTCCTGTTGAACTGGATTCATGAGAGCGTGTACAAGCTTTAATTAGAGTCTGGGCTCTTTTCAGATTGTACTTTGCAGATGCAGTGAAGAATAAATTCACCCTGTCAGTACCATGCTGTAGGATTTACATCTGAGCCTTCAGTAGCTTTACCTGCACACCTGCCATTGGTCTCAAACTCTTTTCATATATGCATGATATGTTTTTATTGAACGTAGGATGTAATGAAGATGTATGGGAAACAAGTCCACTATAGACACTAGATATTCAGTGTAAAACTATAAAAACATAAGGCTTTATGTAATTTCTTTATATTTTCATGTATATTTTGTGTACACTGTATGTACATGCTCTGACATCAATTGATTCTGTCTCAAATGGTTTGGAATGGTACAAGCCTCTTCTTTCATTTAAGTCTTCAGCCATGTGTGCAGTAAATATTTTTCGAGATGTTGACACTTTCATAGGACTAGTACAAAATATGTTGAAACTGCTACAGAGAAGTGCATTGTGCAAGCTAGCAACCACAGAACTTCTCAAGTCCTTTGAACAGACCTGATTGGCCAAAAGGGACAGTTTGTTGTCTATAATGGTGTCCAGATACTTAAACTCCTCGACTCTTTCTGTTGTTGTGGCTCTGCAGTTGGTGACCAGAGAGTAAGCATGGTGTTAATGAACACATACTGCACACCCAAAGTTTCATACCTATTATCCATTCATAACTTATTTCATGCTCCTCCTGAATACTTTTAAGAGCATATTCATATCCATTTTAAGTGGTATACATACAGTATGGAGGGCTGGATACAGTAGAGATTAAGATACATAAAAATGCTGGATGCTGGATATCACAATATTGTATTTCACTATACAGTGGGGGTATATTGTTAGTGCTTCTATATTAGTGTGAGTGCTACCATAAAGGTATAGGGGAAAGCTGGAGAACATTCAACCTACTACACCACTTTGTCCCAGGCCAAGCAGCCACTGAATGCTTCAGTATGAAACGCTCCAAAGGGAATACATCAGAGGACTTTCATTCTGAAGCATAACCATCACCCTGCACATATATTGATAGATTACATTTCTTACATTGTTGGATATGACGAGGATGTTCCCATGTGTAAATCCAGGTGCAGTCAATGTCAGCCGTGCTTCAGACATGTGACCATCTGCAGAATCTGTTCCAGTGGGGGTGCAGAGATGTCTCAGTCTCAGTGTTTTCACAGATTGAAAGTTGAGGTAACTTCGCCCGCACATCCAGCAGAGGGTGCTGTTGTGACGTGTTGAACAGGAAATGGGCACCTTTAGCGTATTCATTAAGGAGCGTGTCCATACCAGAATGCCACTCTGAATAGTGTGCCTGGCTCAAATGACAGAAACACGGTTATTCCAAAGTCCTCCCAGGGTATCAGCCCAACCACGGTGCCTCCGGCTTTCTGCATCTCGTACAGTATTTCTGCAGCGCTTGACACCAGAGCACCAGACATTTCACATCGTACAGAGAGTGTCTGTCTGAAGAGTGTAATAATCCTATGATATACATCTTCCACAAATCTGGTGTAGATTATAACAATTTAAACAATTTCCGTCCGATTTCCAACCTCTAATTTGTGTCAAAAGTACTTGAACGTGTCGTGGCAGCCCAACTTCAAACTCACTTGGATTCAAATAACCTCCTTGAACCCTTCCAATCTGGCTTCCAACCAAAACATAGTGTTTCTGTGTGTGTCTGTGTGTGTCTGTATCTGTATGTGTCTGTCTGTGTCTGTCTTTCCGTGTGTCTGTGTTTCTGTGTGTGCCTGTGTGTGTCTGTGTGTGTTTGTGTTTCTGCGCCTGTCAGTGTGTGTCTGTGTGTGTATGTGTCTGTCTGTGTCTTTCTGTGTGTGTCTGTGTGTGTATGTGTCTGTCTGTGTTCCTGTGTTTCTGTGTGTGTCTGTGTGTGTCTGTGAGTGCCTGCGTCTGTGTGTGTTTGTGTTTCTGCTTCTGTCAGTGTGTGTCTGTGTGTATGTGTCTGTCTGTGTCTTTCGGTGTCTTTCTGTGTGTGTCCGTCTGTCTGTGTGTGTCTGTGTGTGTCTGTGTCTCTGTTCCTCCGTGTGGTTACTGTGGGGCAGGGGTGCACAACTCCGGTCCTGCACGGCCAATCAGTGCACAGCGTTTTGTTCCAACCGATGGCCTTGATTTTAGTTTCCGGACATTTCTATAAACTATGCTTGCAGTCTGTGTCTGTTGCTGGTGCATATACAAATGTCAGATCAACACATGATTGGGCTACAATAGGTAAGATTCTTGTTAAAACATTGTTACGAGAGCATTGTACAAAAAGTATTGGAACATGTGACTGACAGGTGTTTCTTGTTGCCCAGATGTGTCCGGTTACATTGACTAAATAGTTCTGTATGTGTACTCTTGGTTTAAGCCTAGGCTTTTGCCTGTGAAGAAATATAAATAAACGCGTACTGAGCAACAGATATGAAACAGGTCGACCACGGAAAACAACAGCAGTTGACGACAGAGACATTGTCAGAGCTATGAAGAAAAACCCCAAAACATCAGTCAGTGACAGGAAGTGTCATGTGTTGTACCCCTGAATAGGGGGATGAAATAATAATTGTGACTCAACACAGTGTTTCTCCACTGATGACTTCATCACAAGTTCTCCTCCTACTGCACAAAGGCAGGCATGAGTAATCAATATCAGGTTTGGAGAATAAGATTGTTTTGCACACCACTGATTTTTAACTTTATCACATTACAGACAGTGAATTCAGTCTTTTTAAACTTTGCTAATGATTAGTGTATTACTGCTTTTCACTTGTCACAGCTGCAGTAAAAGCCTGGAAAGGCATCACAAAAAGATTAATACAACAGTTTGATGATGTCCATGGGTCACAGGCTTGATGCAGTTATTGCAAGCAAGGGATGTGCTACAAAATATCAAGTATTATTTACTTAAATACTCTCTGTACCAATACTTTTGCTCACCTAGAAATTGGGTGGTCTGACACCAAAGGTGCTATGTTTTAAGTAGTTTAGCACATCTAGGCGTAAATACGAGGAAATAAAAGAAGAAATTATGAGCTCTTGTCTCGTGTTCATCTTTTTATCTCAACCCCAAATGTATTCAGTGTAATAGAAAGGAATTGGCCTCGCTGTTCCAAATTATCTCATTTAATTAATTTTCATACATGATACATGAATGGATCCAGTGGTACATTACTGCATCCTGTAAATCCAATCCAGTTCAGGCACGTGACCATCTCCGTAAGAGAGAGAGAACAAACCCAGTCAAGAATCTCCCGCTGACTGAGAACTACAAGCCTGATCTGCAGTTGCTGTTCCTGCTTTTTCCTGTTTTGAAGCTTGTTGGGTGTGTTCTGTCCCAGGTTCAGCAGAAGTGAAAGTATCAGACCGAGAGACCGAGAGATGTAACATGGAGGCTAAAGCAATGATTCCTGAGAGCGATCTCTGTTGCTCTGTATGTTGTGACATTTTTAAAGAGCCTGTTGTTCTGAAATGCAGCCACAGCTTCTGTAGAGTGTGTCTGCAGCAGTGCTGGGAAGAGAAGGGCTCTCGAGAGTGTCCCATCTGCAGGAGAAAGGCCTCTATGGATGATCTTCCTCTAAACCTGACCTTAAAAAACATTGTGGAGTCTTACTTAAAGCAGAAGACTGAGAGAGAAACTACAGACAAGACTGAGGCTCGCTGTAGTCTTCATGGAGAGAAACT
Source organism: Conger conger (assembly GCF_963514075.1). NCBI lineage: Eukaryota > Metazoa > Chordata > Actinopteri > Anguilliformes > Congridae > Conger > Conger conger. The sequence continues at coordinate 60,886,498 of NC_083767.1, read as the reverse complement.
TGTTTTATTCTGTGAACATGACAAAGAGCTTCTCTGTTTCATCTGTCATACTTCAAGAAAACACAGAAACCACCCGGTCTGTCCAGTGGAAGAGGCCGCTCTGGAGCTGAAGGTATTCTTTTTTCAATCAAAATTAAAAATTCAAGTCAGCATTGAATCTGAAAGTCTTGTTTTAAAGCATCAAAACAGCCAGTATTTTAGAGACTACTGCCATATAAACTGTTATCTGCCTGAGGGGAGAACTGTGCAAAAACCAGGAAGTGCAGAAATCACCAGTGAATCACCAGTGGAGACAGAGCTGTATATACTCTCTCAAAATGGATGTGTTAATATCGAACACAATAAATCAAGCTGGTTCTATGAACGCTTCAACATTCCTTACAGTTGGCTGTAAATTATATGTATGTACAGCCCAGTATTATTATCCTATTTTGCTGAAATATTTTATTGGTTTAATTGTGCTGAAAATGCACAATAACATATTGTGTTATGACGCTCTATAAGAATATTTCAATGATCTTTCCTCGAGTGTAGTATTTTCCATACTACATTTCCCACGTACTTACAGTTACAAAATTATACGGACCATCACTAGTGTAGCAGGGGTAATACTGTGCTATTTGTGAGAATAAGTCTTAATTGATTCATATCACTCCAGGAGGAACTCAAGCCTGCACTTAATCTTGTAAAAGAAAAACTGAAGAAGTTTACTGAGGTTGAACACGGACGTAAGAAGACAGCAGAACACATCAGGGTGAGTAACACAATTAGTAAATATGTCATATTTTGGATGAATGTTGTGTGTGACATGGATAACAAACACACCAACTGCCATACATAAATAACAAAGCGTAATTACACTATTCAGGTTTAAAATGGTGGTTTAATCGCAGAGTCAAGCCCAGCACACTGAGAGGCAGATAAAGGTGGAGTTTGAGAAGCTCCACCAGTTCCTGCATGAGGAAGAGGAGGCCAGACTAGCTGCACTGAAAGAGGAAGAGGAGCAGAAGAGTCGGATAATGGAGGAGAAGCTAGAACACATCAGTGGAGACATCTCCACCCTTACAGACAAAATCACAGCTCTAGAGATGGCCATGGAGACCGAACACGCCTCCTTTTTAAAGGTAGGAGCTTCATTTACTCACCGAGTTTATACCGATTAACCTCAGTAAAGTAATGCCATGTGTGTGACTGTTATCATCCTCTTCACTTTCATTAACATGGCTCCTGCTGTTTCTCACCTATTGTTTCTCATAATGGAATGGACTGAATACATTTATACACTCACAATGATGCTCTTATTGTGTGTTTTTTTCAGAGCTACAACAACATCAAGGAAAGGTATGTGGACTCTCAGCTCATTTCATCTTGTGTGTTTAAGTCTCTTCAGTTCCCGATGCTGACTGACTCCTGCCTGTCGTTACAGAGCCCAGTGCACACTGCAGGACCCAGAGCTGCTCTCAGGGGCGCTGATAGACGTGGCCAAACACCTGGGCAACCTGACGTTCAGAGTCTGGGAGAAGATGCTGGGGATGGTGCAGTACAGTGAGTATCTGGGCCAGATGCTGAAATCAGGTTTTTCAAGATATAATAAAAAACAAGCTTCAATTCAAGTGCCACAGAAATAGTTCAGTGCACGGCAATCAAGGCAATACAGGCAAGGCAGTTTTGTGGTAGATTCCAAAGGGTCAAAGTCCTAACAACCAGAGCAGTGTGGAGAGGGCAGGATTGGGTGTGGGGTGTGGGGGGAGTGGACAGGTAACCAGATCAGTGTGGAGAAGGCAGGGTAGGGGTGTGGTTGGTGTGGGGGGGAGTGGACAGGTATCCAGAGCAGTGTGGAGAGGGCAGGGTGGGGGTGTGGGGGGTGTGGACAGGTAATCGGGAATAATAATAATAATAATAATCATAATAATAATACTAATAATAATAACAATAAGCTTAATTTGTAAAGCATACAGAAAATGTAGCTCAAAGGGCTTTGCATTTAGCCGGTTACAAATAATTGTAAAAACAACACATTGTAGATAAAATATTCAAATAATAAATACTGTGATTGTGGAAATTCCTTCACTCACCAAACAAGTAACAAGACAAGACAAACACTAACACGACTGCCTTAAAGGAGCGACGGTCTTAAAAGAAAGCTCCCTCAGTCTCTTTTGGTGGTGTAGTTGGCCAGGGCCCCGGCCGGGATATTTCATGCTGCCAGTTACACCTCCCCTGACAGCAACGGTAGGAGGCGCAACGCCCACTCCTCCACCAGGTGTGTGTGTTCTCTCCTGTACCTCTTCTTCCCATCGTTTAAAAATCTCTCTTCTTCATATTTCAGCTCCTGTGATGATGGACCCCAACACTGCAAAGGCCACTCTCTCTCTCTCTGATGATCTGACCACTGTGAGACACACAGATACAGCACAGAACTATCCTGACAACCCAGAGAGATTTAACCGCTTTGTAATTGTGCTGGGATCTGAGGGGTTCACCTCAGGGAAACACAGCTGGGAGGTGAAGGTTGGGAATAAACGTGAGTGGATTATAGGAGTGGTGAAAGAGTCCATCAACAGGAAGGGAGATATAATATACAGCCCAGAGGATGGATGCTGGGTCATAATGCTAAGGAATGGTGATAAGTACAGAGCAGCAGGAGTTACTGACCTCACACTGGAGAGGAAACCCCAGAGCATCAGGGTGCAGCTGGACTATGACAGGGGGGAGGTGTCCTTCTTCAACTCCAGTGACATGTCACTCATTTACACTTTTAAACACACATTTACTGAGAGGGTGTTCCCATTCTTCTCTCCCTGTTTGAGAGATGATGGCAGGAACGATGAGCCCCTGACAATCTGCCCAGTGAAAGTCTCAGTAACAGTGACGTCATCCCAGTGAAGGTGTTTGTGTAAAAATGAAACTAGAAATGCTGTCAGAGATTTAGGATGTGTCTGATCTGCCTCAGCATGCCTGGCTGTTGACTTGAGCTTTGGGACACATGCTGGAGATGATCGGGGGGGGTTGATGGTGTACCAGTACCCAATGGAAGATAAACACACAGAGGTACACTCTCAGTGTCTAGACAGGAACACACATCTAGCACAAAGGGGGGTGTCTGTCACAAGGGAGTAATGACAATGTGCTTATTTGCTTTTACCTGGTGCGTTTTATGCTGTAAAGGAGACTATTGTTCCCTGTTAATGTAATTTCTTATTCATCTAAACTTTGGAAACTGCAAAGGACCAAGTGCTTTCACACTTATAGGGTACTGTAGGTGAAATCCATTTCAATAATTTAAATTCATTCATTTTCTTTTCATCACCAATTATTTTGTTGAGTTACTCAACTGTACATGCATTTTTGGTCATGTGTGTGCAGGCTGTATGTTTTGGGTTCTGTTTTGAAGCATTAGAACTGTATTTTATGAAGTGTTTATACATAAAACAGATGCGCTCTTGTGGGTAAATCAAATGCTTTTATACCTGATCGATGTCATTCCTGTTGAACTGGATTCATGAGAGCGTGTACAAGCTTTAATTAGAGTCTGGGCTCTTTTCAGATTGTACTTTGCAGATGCAGTGAAGAATAAATTCACCCTGTCAGTACCATGCTGTAGGATTTACATCTGAGCCTTCAGTAGCTTTACCTGCACACCTGCCATTGGTCACAAACTCTTTTCATATGTGCATGATATGTTTATATTGAACGTAGGATGTAATGATGATGTATGGGAAACAAGTCCACTATAGACACTAGATATTCAGTGTAAAACTATAAAAACATAAGGCTTGATCTAATTTTTATTTTTGTTTTGTAATTTCTTCGTATTTGGGCACACTGTATGTACATGCATAAACATAAATTGATTCTGTCTCAAATCGTATGGAATGGTACAAGCCTCTTCTTTCATTTAAGTCTTCAACCGTGTGTGTGCAGTAAATAGCTTTAGAGATTGTTTGGACCAACTGCTCAACTTTCATCCTCCCAGTGATCAGACTACAAGCACTCTGCTAGGCTAGGACTGTGCACTCTATCCACTGCTATTTCTCTCAGGAATGTGTAAAACTGGCAGTTGAAACTTACATGGATAGTCAAGATATTTTTTTATCCCACTCACTGCAAAGCAATTTGAGATTGCTGAAAAGTACTCTTAAATAAGAATAAAATGCATTATTATTATGATTATTATTATTATGATTATGATTATGATTATGATTATGATTATGATTATTATTTTTATTATTATTATTATTATTATTTGTCGTATAGGAGTTGTCCTCGTATTATCCTAATTATTATTATTATTATTATTATTATTATTATTGTTGTTGTTGTTGTTATTATAAGCAACTAATATAAGAGATACACACTGAAGGTCTAATTAATTTAGTACAATAATGCTTACATCAATAGATTTACATCTGCATGTATTAAGATTTTGTTCGATACCATACTTTCATAATTCAGGCAATTTAGGCAGCGCTCCTGATATGTCTAGCTGAATTTCATCTGAAAAACTTGGGCCCATATTAAATGACAAAATTCATGTTTGATAAAGAACTATTACATTTCCATATCAAGGATAGGATAGACTTCACTTTGCCCCAAGTGAAGGAGTTCAAGTATCTCAGGGTCTTGTTCAGGAGTGAGGGTACAAGGGAGCGTGAGATCGACAGGCGGATCGGTGCAGCATCAGCAGTAATGCGGGCGTTGCACCGGACCGTTGTGGTGAAGAGGGAGCTGAGCCGATTTACTGGTCGATCTACGTCCCAACCCTCACCTATGGTCACAAGCTTTGGGTAGTGACCGAAAGAACGAGATCGCGTATACAAGCGGCTTCCTCCCTAGGGTGGCCGGGCTCAGCCTTAGAGATAGGGTGAGGAGCTCGGACATCCGGAGGGAGCTCGGATTAGAGCCGCTGCTCCTTTGGTCCAAAGGAGCCAATTGAGGTGGTTCGGGCATCTGATCAGGATGCCTCCCGGGCGCCTCCCTTTGGTCGTACAGTCCTGGGACGACGAAGAATGAAAAAAAGAGATCCAAATGCATAATAATAATAATAATAATAATAATAATAATAATAATAATAACAATAACAATAAAAATAATGATAATCATAATAATAATCACTATATCGGTTGGAATTAGCTGATATTATTATTATTATTATTATTATTATTATTATTGTTGTTATTATTATTATGAGGCATATTATTAATTAGCCTATCATCATCATCGAGTACTGACTTATCAATGCTGCATGGAACTGCAAAGATGAACACAGATGTGCATGTATAGGGCTGATCATGCATAGAAAAAATAGAAAAACTACTTTTAATGTCTCTTATATGCAAATAAAAGAACAGCAACACATTTTTTATGTTATCTCTATGCAACAATAAAGTTTTCAGCAGTTGGATTCAAGATGAGATTGTTTTACTTCATTCATGATTTACATGTTGTGGCAAACAAATTGAACATCCTTGTTGTGCTGCACCTGAGACAGACAGACTAAACATATTATTGATTTCCTTCTGTTATCTGTGCAAAATAAGTCATTTTGAGTCAAGAAGAAGGTGGAGAGAACTTGTTCACAACATTATCCAAAATATGCCATTTGGATAGATTTTGGATAAGTAAAAGGACACTTGTGCCTCATCTTGGAAAAACACTTGCAGAATGTCACTGCTTTCAGATAGCAGGGGGCCTGTAGCATAGTGGTTAAGGTAAATGACTGGGACAGGCAAGGTCAGTGGTTCAAATCCTGGTGTAGCCACAATAAGATCTGCATTGCTGTTGGGCCCTTAGCCCTGCATTGCTCCAGGGGACGATTGTCTCCTGCTGAGTCTAATGAACTGTGCATCACTCTGGATAAGAGCATCTGCCAAATGCCAATAATGTAATGTAATGTAGCCACACAAACTTTTTTCGAGTGGTGAACATTGTGGATGAACTGTATACAATAATTGTTGTCCCAAGCAGATTCTGATTTGGTGCAATGAATATTAGAGCATGTAAATGTATGTATCTTTTAGCTTTTAGCTTTTTGTGTTTACCAGACATACTTTCTCATGTATTTCTTAGGCTCTCATGCTTTGGTCTTGATGGTACACATGTGCCCGTCAAATTCAGCCAACCATGCAATGTGTTGCCACACAGTGGAACAGCTTTATTAAATAGTACTGAAAACAGGTCTGGGAAAAAGAGGTTGAAGTCAGCTGAGATCCTTTTAACTTTTAACACATTGCATGTGTCAATAACAGTTCATTATAAAGAGCAGTGTGGTCTCTGGTTCCTCACTTGTGTTTGGTTCTCCACAATCTTCCTGCATTCGTTTGTTTCTTCCTCATCTTTGTTTTTCTTTTCTCCCCCTATTCTCCTGCTCTATTCCTTCCTCTCTCTCCAGCCTGCCTCTGTGCACTTCTCTCTCTCAGCTCGTCCTTCGGCCTCCTCATCCTCCTCCTCTTCCCCCTCTTCCTCCTCTTCCTCCTCTTCCCCGCAGCTGTAGAACCTGCCCTGGTTTGACGCCACCATCTCCTCCACCTTCTCCAGCAGCTGGGAGACGTGACGGGCATTCCTCCGGCTGTGTAGGGCGTGGTACCTGTTCCCGCACCTGTGCACCAGCCTGCGGAGGCCCTGGCTCCTCAGAATGTGCCGCTCGACGCTCTCCCCCAAAGCCTCCGCCCAGGTGAAGAGCACCAGCGTGTGCCTCCACACCCGCGTGCCGAAGGCGGCCATGTTGAGCCTTACCGCCCGGCCGTAGCCGGCTGTGAAAGAGAGATACGCGGGGACGACCAGGAGGAAGGCGTGGGGCCCTGGGGGGCACAGAGCTGCCCTCTGCAGGGCGTGACCTGCGGCCCCGTCCCCAAGGTACCACTTGGGCCCTGTCACTTCCACCAGAGCGACCCGCCGCCCGGCTGCCTGCCCTCGCCTCACTGTGCCTCTCTCTGTCTGGGCCTCCTGTCCACCCAAGATGCTGTTTCCAGCCGAGCTGTTGGAGGCCCAGCTCTCTCCCAGCAGGACGAGCCTGAGCTCAGATGGACCGGGACACTCTGGGAATGGTGGGAATGCGGTACGGATTTGACTGGGAGACTGAGGAGACAGCGGGAATGTTGGGGAAACTGTACTGGGAGGCTGTGCAGGGCTCCCTTCAGCGATCACTGAAACAACAAGAAAAGGCAAATTGTGAGGTTGTGTACTTGATATAATGAGCAGCTGTCATTATTGTTGTTCCTCCTCATGGAGGGGCTTTAACTGTAACAGATGGGGCAAAATATAAACCAGAGGCTTACACAACTCAGCAACCTCAAACTAATTAATTTCATTATAGAGTTGCGCAATATCTAAACATTATACAAGCCCTGTCTGGGTTCTTTTTTACGTATTATTCTTGTTTTCACAGGTGGGTTTCTAACTGTTGAACGGAGTGCACAGGAAGCAGACTATGCCCTGTGCCCGTGCCATTGGCACAAGCGGTTCAGAGAGGGACGAGTCTCGTGGTCCTCGTCAAGCAACTTGGGCACCTCCTTTGCGAACGCCTTTCCCCATGGCCAGATTTCCCCCAAGGTGGTCCTCACAGACTCTTTAATCTTAATCCCGGTTCCTCGGCGATCGCTCCGATTGTCAGCGTGTGAAGCGTCCGCGCCAGGTCCTTGGCCCTCTGGAGGTCGGCGTCAGATCTGAGCGTCGTGCGGGTTTTCGGATCATCCTACGCGTCATCCCGCCCCTCTCTGCACCGCCCGTTCCCCTCAGAAAGGGGCACGGTGCTCCCCAGACCTTTCTTTCAGCGTGAGGGTCTCCGTTGGATTTTTCCCCAGATGAGCTTCGCAACCAGATTCATAGCGCTACAGAGTACACTTCACAAGAGTTAGAAACCCACCTGTAAAAACAAGAATGATGAAGCAAAAAGAACCAAGGCTGGGCTTATATAGGGTTCAAATGTTGTGCAACTGTACAACGTAATTCATTAGTTTGAGGCTGCTGAGACGTGTAATCAATCTCATTATAGCCACACCTCGTATTAACAATAGTTATTCACATCTGAAGCTAAAAAGTACCATACGAGCAGTGTATGAGAGAGACTAACCTGCAGCTGGTTTATGGGAGTCCAGTCTTTGACATGGTTTAGGCACATTCAGTTCCCCTCTCCCTCTCATCTCCTTCACCCGGTTCTGGAAGCTTCTGTCCATAAACTCAGGCAAAAGGTCATTGAGGCTCTCACTGTTGCTGCAAAGTTTGAGATTCTTCCTTTCTGACCATTCCCTCGCTCCGTGTCTCTCTTTCTTCTGTTTGGGCTTGTGGAGCTCTTCCTCCTGCCCTCCATTCGCCTCTTTCAGGGCATAACCTCGTCCTTCACTCACAATGGGATCATCTTCCCTCATCCCCTGCTTCTCTTTTTGCACCCCTGCTGCCCCTTCCACGCGTGTTTCTTTCCTGTCTTTTTCTCTCTCTCTGTTGTCCACCCCGTTTTCCGGATCCACTGTACAGAATTCCACTGGTCCCTTTTTTGCCTTTTTGTACATTTTTTCCAAGTCTAACAGTTTCCTTTCTTTTTCTGTGTACCTCAGTTGTAGCTCTTTGAGCTGATCCTCGGTCCCTTTGAGCTGTTTAACTCCATTTCATGGGTTTTTACCAGCTCCTTAATCTCCTGCTCTTTCTTTTCAAAAGTCCTTTTAAATTCCTGAATCACAGCCTCCCTCTCTGAAACAGTCACCATCAGCTTTTGCTCTCTGTTTCTTGTTTCTCCTTTAGAAAGTAGTTCCTTCTCTCTGGATTCTTTTTCCTTTGGCTGGGGAATGAGTTTACTCTCCATTTGCCTCTCTCTTGTTCCTTCCTCTAGAAGTTGTCTATCTCTCCCTGCCCCGTTATCGTCTTCACCCTCTGTCCATGGTATTATCCCTTCCTTGTTCTTCAACTCCTCTGGACAATTCAGATTTTTCCTGTCAACTTCCCTCTCTTTTTCAGAAATGGCCTCTTGCAGCTCTTCTAGTTCCTTCTTGTATTCCTTACAGCTCTTTCTGATCTCCTCTAACTCAGCCTCTCTTTGAGAGATCAGTCCCTTCAGTTCCTCTACTTGCTCCTGACTGTCTTCATACTTCTCTGTGATGGAAACCAATCGTTTCTCACTGCAATCGTGCTTCTTTTTCAGTTCATTAACGCATCTCTCTTTTACCTCCATCTCTGTCTCTATCGCCTTCAATTTCTCCTCATGAATCTGTTTCTTGTCCTTCGTCTCTCTCTCCATTTTTTCATATTTTTCTTTCCACGTGTCTTCGCTCAGTTTTTGTATCTCTTCATCTCTTTCCTCGATTGTCCCTCTAATTTCATCCCCCTCTCTCTTCCGTTCCCTCTTGATCTGTTCCATTGCTTTGTCTTTTTCTCTGAGCGCCCCTTCCAGCTCTCTAATCCCTGCTTCTCGCTCACTCTGTTTCCTCTCATATTCTGTCTGCATATTTCTCCTGATCTCCTCATAATGAATCCTCAGTTCTGCAATCTTTGTCTCATTCATCTCGGCCCTGGTTCTCAGTTCTTCATTTTCTTTCCTGTAGTCCTCACACTTTTCTTTTATCTCCTCAATCGCTCCATATCTCTCCATGCTCAGTGCCTCATAACTCTCTCTGAGGCAAACCAAGTTTCTCTCCAGCTCATCATACCTTTGTTTTAATTCAGAAATCACCTTTTCTTTCACCTCCAGGACTGACTCTACCTCTGCCTCTCTCATCTGCCTTTTCTCCTCATCCATCTGTTTTGTACCCTCCATCTCCTTCTGCATCTTCTCATATTTATCTCTCCATTCCTCTTCCCTCTGCTTTAGCTCTTCCTCATATTCCTGCAGAGAAGCTGATATTTTCTCTTCCCTTTCTTCAGCGTTGTCTCAGTTCATCCACTTCTCTCTCTTTCTCATATTGTTTCTTCTGTAATTCATTCAGTTCCATCTTCATGTCTTTTATCTCCTTGTCTTTTTCTCGGACCACTCCCTCCATCTCTTCCTCTCTCTGTAGTTCTTTCTCTCCACGTTGCTGTATAATCTCATCCCTCTCCTTCACAATAATGTGAATTCTCTCCACCAGTTCTGCGGTATCAGTCCTTAGCTGCTTAATCATGACCTCTAGTTTTGCTGTTTGCCTTTCACTGTGTTCATACCTCTCTCTTATCTCTTCTACCTCCTTCTCCTTCTCCCTGATTTTCTCTTCTGCCTGCTCCACTCTCTTCCTCTGTTCATCCTTCAGTCTCTTTTCTGTTGCCCCTGCATTTTCTTGTGCTTGATGCATCAGCTCTGAAATCCTTCTGTCCTTCAGCTCAAGTTGTGCTTCTCTTTCGGACAAAGCCTGTGTGTTTCTCTCTGCCTCCCTCTCTCTCTCTGCATCCTTTAGTTTCATCTCCATCTGTATCCTCCTCAGTTCCTCTTCATATTGCTCTTTCTTATATTCCATCTCTTTGTCTTTCTTCTCATTTATTTCATCTATTTCTTCAGCACCTCTCTTCTGCATGTTGTTTCTCTGCTCCATTTCTCTGATCTCCATTTCTCTTGTCTCAGCCCTCTTTCTGTGCTCTTCATTTTCTTTCCTGTAGTCCTCACACTTTTCTTTTATCTCATCTCTCTCCAGGCTCAGTGTCTCATAACTCTCTCTGAGGCAAACCAAATTTCTCTCCAGCTCATCATACCTTTGTTTTAATTCAGAAATCACCTTTTCTTTCACCTCCAGGACTGACTCTACCTCTGCCTCTCTCATCTGCCTTTTCTCCTCATCCATATATTTTGTACCCTCCATCTCCTTCTGCATCTTCTCGTGTTTATCTCTCCATTCCTCTTCCCTCTGCTTTAGCTCTTCCTCATATTCTTGCAGAGAAGCTGTTATTTCTTCCTCTTTTTCCTTGATGATGCATCTCAGTTCTCTCTCTTTCTCATCATTTTTCTTCTGTAATTCATTCAGTTCCATCTTCATGTCTTTTATCTCCTTGTCTTTTTCTCTGACCACTCCCTCCATCTCTTCCTCTCTCTGTAGTTCTTTCTCTCCATGTTGCTGTTTAATCTCGTCCCTCTCTTCCACAGCAATGTGAAATTTCTCCATCAGTTCTGCGGTATCAGTCCTTAGCTCCTTAATCATGACCTCTAGTTTTGCTCTTTGCCTTTCACTGTGTTCATACCTCTCTCTCATCTCTTCTACCTCCTTCTCCTTCTCCCTGATTTTCTCTTCTGCCTGCTCCACTCTCTTCCTCTGTTCATCCTTCAGTCTCTTTTCTGTTGCCCCTGCATTTTCTTGTGCTTGATGCATCAGCTTTGGAATCCTTCTGTCCTTCAGCTTAAGTTGTGCTTCTCTTTCTGCCAAAGCCTGTGTGCTTCTCTCTGCCTCCCTCTCTCTCTGCATCCTTTAGTTTCATCTCCATCTGTATCCTCCTCAGTTCCTCTTCATATTGCTGTTTTACGTTTTCCATCTCTCTATCTTTTTTCCTGAATGCTAACTCCATCTTTCTGATCTCTTTTTCCTGCTCTCTTAGTTTCCCCTCATTTTCTGTGTGAACGCTTTTTAATTTCTCATAGTATTCCCTCTGCTCTCCAATCTCTTTCTCTTGTCCATTTCTATTCTTCTCTATCTCTTTTATCTCCTCTATCTGCTTTTTCATCTTCTCAGTTTCCACTCTCCACACCTCTTCTCTCTGTCGCTGTTTCTTCTCAAAATCCTGCTTCAGAACTTCAGTGGTTTGCTCTGCCACCTGAATTGTGTGCTGTAGTTCTTCCACCTCCCTCTCTTTGTCCTCATACATTTGATCCAAGTCACACAATTCTGTCTTTTTTTCCAGATTCCTGCGTTTTAATTCCCCTATTTCCAGGTCACACTTCTGCATGTTTGCTTTGATCTCAGCTTCTCTTTTCATCCTCTGCTCTTCATAAAACTCTTTCATTTTATCCAACATTAAGTCTCTCTCTTTCTTCTTCTCCTCCAGGTTCTCCATCTCCTCTCCACGTTTGTGGAATTCCATCGCCAGGTCGTTGAGCTCTGTCTTTTTCTCTTCATTCAGTCGATTCAGCTCCTCCATTTCTGTAGTTTTATTTTGAATGATCTTTCTCAATTCTTCCTCTGTTTTAACAAGACTCTGGCATAACCTTCTCGACTCGTCTGCTTCTTTTTCCATCGGCGCTGTTCTTTCCATCAGCTCACTGTTCTTCTTCTTTTCTTCCTCAGCACTTTTCTCCAGCTCCTCCCTTTCTTTTGCGCTCTGTTGGTGCATCTTTTCCCACATCCTCCTGTCAAGGTGCATCTCTCTCTCTGCGGTCAGTATTCTAATTTCTCTTTCTTCATTCTTCTCCATCAGGGCTTTGATCTCCCGCTCTTTGTCTTGCATCTTTAGCTTCATATCCCCCTCTCTAAGCTTGTACTCCTGGTCAAGAATTGCTGTGATTCTGTCGTTTTTCTCTTTCATTTCCTTTACTCTTTTGTCTAGGAGCTTCCTCATCTCTGTCTGCCTTCTGTCCTCCTGTTCCTGCCTCCCCGCCTCCGGCTTCCCCTCCATTCTTTCCCTTTCCTTGGGTTTCCTCTCAAAACTCATCCTGCTTCTCTCCTTCTTTGCTTTCGTTTCCGTCTCACTCTTCCCTCTCTCCTCCTTCTGTCCCATCAGCTCTCTTATTTCCTGCGTCAGCGGCGTGAACGGCTGCCCGCCGTTTCCCGCCACGAGGTCCTCCACCTTCTCCAGCAGCTCTGTGACCTGCGTGTTCACCGGCTCCGCGCCGCTGATGACGTGGTACCTGCCCTCGCACCTCTCCACGAGCTGGTGGGCTTTGGCCGAACTGTGGACGTGCTGCTGGATGGTGGCGCCACGCCTCAGCTTGTCTCCGCCCGTAAACAGGATGAGGGCGTACCTCCAGGCCTCCTCACCCAGCACCCCCATGTGCTCCACCGCGGCCTGCACAGTGACGTCCGAGTCCACGCCCACCACCAGCAGCAGGGCGTGGGGCCCTGGCGGGCACAGTGTCACGCTCCTCCCAATCTCGTGCCGGACCCTCTCGGGGGTCCGCTTGCTCTCCCAGCCGGGCGTGTCCACCACGGTGACCCGTCTGCCCCCACCTACCCCTGCGAGCTGGTGCACTCCTCCGTAACCCTGCCGGCCAGGAACGGAGCCCCTCCCAAGATGGCGTTTCCCGCCAAGCTTTTCCCGGTCTCCCGCTCCCCCAGCAGCACCAGCCGTAGGTCCGGGAGGCCACGACCACGCCCTGTGGGCCAGCGCGCCTGTACCTCCTCTCTCCAGGTGACATGGCTCCCATCGCCTGTGAGAAAGAGACATAACCAGCGTGAATTCAGTCTATTTGGACCCATGCAAATGTGTCCCTCCAGCTCCCCAAAAGTATTATACAAATCATACGGCAGAACACACATGGATGCTGCACATATGTATGAACCCCCCCTCGCTGATGCCCAGGATGGCATTTCCCGCAGAGCTTTTCCCCGCCCCCTTCCTCCCCAGCAGCACCAATCGGAGCTCTGAGGGACACGGGGCTCCAGGAAGAGGGGTCTGCCCCTCCTCTGCCCCTGATGCTGGTCTCACGCCACCTGCAGGAGAGAGGGGGACAGCTGGTTCCCATTCTGTGATGGAGCTTCAGCGCCAGTCTGAGCTCCAAGTCATTTACCCACATGGAACACTTTAAAAAAAAAAGCTTATATTTCTATTATATTGCTATTGTATTTAAACATGAACGTGTGTGCATGTACGTATGGAGCCTTATGTTCTGTATTCATTTTTTAACTCTGCTTTCGATGCCACTTTCACAATGTAGCCCACTGACTCCAGCCCACCACCTGTATATAGCAGGTTGAATAGATATCAGTTGTACAATAACAGTATATATATCACTATTCACAAGGAAATGTCCAGAATATGCACCCAAATATGGAGTCTCACCAGGAGATGGCGCTGGTGTTGGCACACTCGTTTTCTTCTCTCGCTCCATCTCTTTTTCCCGCTCTCCCTCTCCAGTCTTTTTCCTGCTGAACATCGCTGCTGTTGTAGACTCTTCCACACAAAGCTACAGATGCTTCCTCACTTCTAATCCATGAAATAAAATAAAAAAACACATTTCACCTCATTCCTCCCAAACAATTGTCAGCCTGCATCACAGGCACAGCTGAGTCATGACACGACCACCTGTTTTACACTCATCAAACTACCAACATCAAGAAAACCTTAACCATAGTTTTTAAGACATTTGAAGGTTCTTACAGTTCAGAGGTTCTGATACTGGCTTCTATAGAAACGTTTATCTTTTGACCTTTCATTTTAAATCTCTGAAATGTTACCTATTCCAAAACACATGCCAACTGAAATCCTCTGAACAAATTGAGCATTACATTACATTACAAGGCATTTAGCAGACGCTCTTATCCAGAGCGACGTACAACAAAGAGCAGATCGAACAGCAGACAATATTATTCAGCTTGCATTTCCTCCATTTCCTTTTTCTGCAGACACCAGTGCCATTGTGAAATGCTCACGCCCATGTTGTGGACAGGTAACCAGAGCAGTGTGGAGAAGGCAGGGTGGGGTGGGGGGGTGTGGACAGGTAACCAGAGCAGTGTGGAGAAGGCAGGGTGGGGTGTGGGGTGTTGGGGGGTGTGGACAGGTAACCAGAGCAGTGTGGAGAAGGCAGGGTGGGGTGTGGGGTGTGGGGGGAGTGGACAGGTAACCAGAGCAGTGTGGAGAAGGCAGGGTGGGGTGTGGGGTGTGGGGGGAGTGGACAGGTAACCAGAGCAGTGTGAAGAAGGCAGGGTGGGGTGGGGGGGGTGTGGACAGGTAACCAGAGCAGTGTGGAGAAGGCAGGGTGGAGATATTTAAAATATATATATATATAAATATATAAAATATAAATAAAAATGCTGGATGCTGGATATCACAATATTGTATTTCACTATACAGTGGGGGTATATTTTTAGTGCTTCTATATTAGTGTGAGTGCTACCATAAAGGTATAGGGGAAAGCTGGAGAACATTCACCCTACTACAGCACTTTGTCCCAGGCCAAGCAGCCACTGAATGCTACAGTATGAAACGCTCCAAAGGGAATACATCAGAGCACTTTTATTCTGAAGCATAACCATCACCATGCACATATATTGATAGATTACATTTCTTACATTGTTGGATATGACGAGGATGTTCCCATGTGTAAATCCAGGTGCAGTCAATGTCAGCCGTGCTTCAGACATGTGACCATCTGCAGAATCTGTTCCAGTGGGGGTGCAGAGATGTCTCAGTCTCAGTGTTTTCACAGATTGAAAGTTGAGGTAACTTCGCCCGCACATCCAGCAGAGGGTGCTGTTGTGACGTGTTGAACAGGAAATGGGCACCTTTAGTGTATTCATTGAGGAGCGTGTCGATACCAGAATGCCAGTCTGAATAGCGTGCCTGACTCAAAAGACAGAAACACGGTTATTCCAAAGTCCCAGGGTATCAGCCCAACCACGGTGCCTCCGGCTTTCTGCATCTCGTACAGTATTTCTGCAGCGCTTGACACCAGAGCACCAGACATTTCACATCGTACAGAGAGTGTCCGTCTGAAGAGTGTAATAATCCTATGATATACATCTTCCACAAATCTGGTGTAGATTATAACAATTTAAACAATTTCCGTCTAATTTCCAACCTCCCATTTGTCTCAAAAGTACTTGAACGTGTGGTGGCAGCCCAACTTCAAACTCACCTGGATTCAAATAACCTCCTTGAACCCTTCCAATCTGGCTTCCGACCAAAACATAGTGTTTCTGTGTGTGTCTGTATCTGTACGTGTCTGTCTGTCTGTGTCTGTCTGTCCGAGTGTCTGTGTTTCTGTGTGTGCCTGTGTGTGTCTGTGTGTGTCTGCGTCATTCTGTGTCAGTCTGTGTGTCTGTATTTGTCTGTGTGTGTCTGTGAGTGTCTGTGTGTGTCCGTCTCTGTGTGTCTGTCTGTGTGTGTCAGTGTGTGTCTGTGTGTGTATGTGTGTGTCTGTCTGTGTGTGTCTGTGTGTGTCTGTGTCTCTGTTCCTCCGTGTAGTTACTGTGGGGCAGGGGTGCGCAACTCCGGTCCTGCACGGCCAATCAGTGCACAACGTTTCGTTCCAAATGATGGCCTTGATTTTAGTTTTCAGACATCTCTATGAACTATGCTCAGTCTGTGTCTGTAGCCGCTGCATAGACAAATATCAGATCAATATATGATTGGGCTACAATCGCTAAGATTCTTGTTAAAACATTGTTACAAGAGCATTGTACAAAAAGTATTGGAACAGCACGGTCAATTCCTGTGGTTTTGCTATACACTGAAGACAATAGAGTTTGAGGTCAAAAGATGTACATGATGATAGCACCAGTATGAATTAAGTCTACAAAGTCGACAAAAACATGCTACCGAGAAATGCATCCAAACTAATTAGGAGGAACGTCATCATGCAGCAAGACAATGACCCAAAACGCATTGAGAACACAACTTCATTCGGGGCAGGAAGTGGAAGGTTTTAGACTGGCCAAGTCAATCACCAGACCTTAACTTAATTGAGCACGCATTTCACATCCTGAAGAGGAGATTGAAAGGAAAAAACCCTCAAACAAACAGCAACTGAAAGAGGCCGTGTTGTACCCCTGAATAGGGGGATGAAATAATAATTGTGACTCAACACAGGGTTTCTCCACTGATGGCTTCATCACAAGTTCTCCCCCTACTGCACAAAGGCAGGCATGAGTAATCAATATCAGGTTAGCAGAATAAGATTGTTTTGCAGATCACTGATTTGTAACTTTATCACATTACAGACCGTTAATTCAATCTTTTTAAACGTCGCAAATTATGAGGGTATTACTGCTTTTGACTTGTCACAGCTGCAGTAAAAGCCTGGAAAGGCATCACAAAAAGATTAATACAACAGTTTGATGATGTCCATGGGTCACAGGCTTGATGTGGTTATTGCAAGCAAGGGATGTGCTACAAAATATGAAGTATTATTTACTTAAATACTCTCTGTACCAATACTTTTGCTCACCTAGAAATTGGGTGGTCTGATACCAAAGGTGCTATGTTTTAAATAGTTTAGCGCATCTAGGCGTAAAAACGAGGAAATAAAAGATGAAATTATGAGCTCTTGTCTCGTGTTCATCTTTTTATCTCAACCCCAAATGTATTCAGTGTAATAGAAAGGAATTGGCCTCGCTGTTCCAAATTATCTCATTTAATTAATTTTCATACATGGTACATGAATGGATCCAGTGGTAAATTACTGCATCCTGTAAATCCAATCCAGTTCAGGCACGTGACCATCTCCGTAAGAGAGAGAGAACAAACCCAGTCAAGAATCTCCCACTGACTGAGAACTACAAACCTGATCTGCAGTTCCTGTTCCTGCTTATTCCTGTTTTGAAGCACATCGGGTGTGTTCTGTCCCAGGTTCAGCAGAAGTGAAAGTGAAAGTATCAGCCCGAGAGACGGAGAGACTGTAACATGGAGGCTAAAGCTATGATTCCTGAGGACGATCTCTGTTGCTCCGTATGTTGTGACATTTTTAAAGATCCTGTTATTCTGAAATGCAGCCACAGCTTCTGTAGAGTGTGTCTAGAGCAGTTCTGGGAAGAGAAGAGCTCTCGAGAGTGTCCCATCTGCAGGAGAAAGGCCTCTATGGATGATCTTCCTCCAAACCTGGCCTTAAGAAGCATTGTGGAGTCTTACTTAAAGCAGAAGACTGAGAGAGAAACTGCAGACAAGACTGAGGCTCGCTGTAGTCTTCACGGAAAGAAACTTGTTTTATTCTGTGAACATGACAAAGAGCCTCTCTGTTTCATCTGTCAGACTTCAAGAAAACACAGAAACCACCCTGTCTGTCCAGTGGAAGAGGCCGCACAGGAGCTGAAGGTATTCTTTTTTTAATCATAATTTAAAATTGAAGTCAGCATTGCATCTAGAAGTCTTGATTTATAAACAAAAAAAAAACATCCAGTATTTTAGATTTCAGAACAATGTACTAGATTAGATGCTGACAGCACAAATATAACACAATACTTTTACTCTAACAAAATAAAGGTCTAGATCTGATAAAAGTACTGTCATATAAACTGTTATCTGCTTGAGGAGAGAACTGTGCAAAAACCAGGAAGTGCAGAAATCTACACTGAGTGAATAACCAGTGGAGACAGAGCTGTAAATACTCTCTCAAAATGGATGTGTTAATATCGAACACAATAAATTAAGCCGGTTCTATGAATGCTTCAACATTCCTTACAGTTGGCTGTAAATTATATGTATGTACAGCCCAATATTATTATCCTATTTTGCTGAAATATTTTATTGGTTTAATTGTGCTGTAAATGCACAATAACATATTGTGTTATGACGCCCTATAAGAATATTTCACTGATCTTTACTCGAGTGTTGTATTTTCCCTACTACATTTCCCATGTGCTTACAGTGACAAAATTACACTGACCGTCACTAGTGTAGCAGGGGTAATACTGTGCTATTTGTGAGAATAAGTCTTAACTGGTTCATATCACTCTAGGAGGAACTCAAGCCTGCAATTAATCTTGTCAAAGAAAAACTGAAGAAGTTTACTGAGGTTGAACAAGGATGTAAGAAGACAGCAGAACACATCAGGGTGAGTAACACAATTAGTAAATTAGTAGTATTTTTGATGAATGTTGTGTGTGACATGGAAAACAAACCCACTAACTGCCATACATGAATAACAAAGCGTAGTTACATTATTCAGGTTTAAAATGGTGTTTGAATCGCAGAGTCAAGCCCAGCACACAGAGAGGCAGATAAAGGCAGAGTTTGAGAAGCTCCACCAGTTCCTGCGTGAGGACGAGGAGGCCAGACTAGCTGCACTGAAAGAGGAAGAGGAGCAGAAGAGTCGGATAATGGAGGAGAAGCTAGAACACATCAGTGGAGACATCTCCACCCTTACAGACAAAATCACAGCAATAGAGACGGCCATGGAGACCGAAGACACCTCCTTTTTAAAGGTAGGAGCTTCATTTACTGACCGAGTTTATGGCGATTAACCTCAGTAAAGTAACGCCATGTGTACTGACTGTTATCATCCTCTTCACTTTCATTAGCATGGCTCCTGCTGTTTCTCACCTATTGTTTCTCATAATGGAATGGACTGAATACATTTATACACTCACAATGATGCTCTTATTGTGTGTTTTTTTCAGAGCTACAACAACATCAAGGAAAGGTATGTGGACTCTCAGCTCATTTCATCTTGTGTGTTTAAGTCTCTTCAGTTCCCGATGCTGACTGACTCCTGCCTGTCGTTACAGAGCCCAGTGCACACTGCAGGACCCAGAGCTGCTCTCAGGGGCGCTGATAGACGTGGCCAAACACCTGGGCAACCTGACGTTCAGAGTCTGGGAGAAGATGCTGGGGATGGTGCAGTACAGTGAGTATCTGGGCCAGATGCTGAAATCAGGTTTTTTTTACAAACATTTAATGAACACATGAAAGAGGAGGAACAGGCTGCATGTTGACATGGTGCTGAAGATGAACAGCACAGAGTCATCCAGTCTCAGAGCAGGGAGATCCTGAGGGCTGCACTGCACTGCTCGCAGTTTAATATCAGAACTGACGCAGACACAGAATTAACACACAATGTAAAACCTCATCAATAATATGCTTTA
The DNA here is from genome assembly GCF_963514075.1 of Conger conger. Lineage (NCBI taxonomy): Eukaryota > Metazoa > Chordata > Actinopteri > Anguilliformes > Congridae > Conger > Conger conger. The sequence continues at coordinate 60,866,879 of NC_083767.1, read as the reverse complement.
TTAGCTGCGAGAATTGATTCTATTGAATTTGCAATGATGTGTTCATTGATTCATGACATTTCATAATGCAAATAGGTTTTATATTTAAAATATGAATCACTATAACTACGGTATATTATTATCCATAACTAGTATATGTCATTTCCTGTGTATGGGACCTAATCTGAATAGAGTATGTGAAATGGTCCTGCCACACGCCATGGGCGGACACAAGAGATGGACACAGGGAGGTCGTTATGATCGGAACCATTCGCAGACTCCAAGATGTAATAAATAACACGCTTCAAACAAAGTGCCACAGAAATAGTTCAGTGCACGGCAATCAGGGCAATACAGGCAAGGCAGTTTGAGTCCAAAGGGTCAGAGTCCAAACAACCAGAGCAGTGTGGAGAAGGCATGGTGGGGTGTGGGGGGGTGTGGACAGGTAACCAGAGCAGTGTGGAGAAGGCAGGGTGGGGGTGTGGGGGGGTGTGGACAGGTAACCAGAGCAGTGTGGAGAAGGCAGGGTGGGGTGTGGGGGGGGGGGGGGCAGGTAATCGGGACAAAGGGAAAACATGGAATGGAACATTGACATAAACCACATAGAACAGGATAAACTAGGAAATGAACTACGACAGAGGCACGGAACATGACAGGAAAACATGAAACTAAACATTTAACAACAGAAATATGAAGAATGGGGTGAGTACAGAGAATCAAACTGACACAGGAACACGAGATGTGAGGCAGCACTGGCATTTTCATTAAAAAAAAATATATATATAACAAAAAAAAATTATAATAATGAAAAAAAAAAATTATAATCATAATAATAATAATTATTATTATTATAAGCTTTATTTGTAAAGCATACATAAAATGTAGCTCAAAGGGCTTTGCATTCAGCCAGTTACAAATAATTATAAAAACAACACATTGTAAATAAAATATTATAATAATAAATACAAGACAAACACTAACACGACTGCCTTAAAGGAGCGACGGTCTTAAAAGAAAGCTCCCTCAGTCTCTTTTGGTGGTGTAGTTGGCCAGGGCCCCGGCCGGGATATTTCATGCTGCCAGTTGCACCTCCCCTGACAGCAGCGGTAGGAGGCGCAATGCCCACTCCTCCACCAGGTGTGTGTGTTCTCTCCTGTACCTCTTCTTCCCACCGTTTAAATATCTCTCTTCTTCATATTTCAGCTCCTGTGATGATGGACCCCAACACTGCACATGCCAATCTCTCTCTCTCTGATGATCTGACCACTGTGAGACACACAGGTACAGCACAGAACTGTCCTGACAACCCAGAGAGATTTTACCCTTGTATAAATGTGCTGGGATCTGAGGGGTTTACCTCAGGGAAACACAGCTGGGAGGTGAAGGTTGGGAATAAACGTCAGTGGGATGTAGGAGTGGTGAAAGAGTCCATCAACAGGAAGGGAGATATAGCAGCCAGCCCAGGGAAAGGATTCTGGGTCATAGTGCTGAGGAATGGTGATACGTACAGAGCAGCAGGAGGTACTGACCTCACACTGAAGAGGAAACCCCAGAGCATCAGGGTGCAGCTGGACTATGACAGGGGGGAGGTGTCCTTCTTCAACTCCAGTGACATGTCACTCATTTACACTTTTAAACACACATTTACTGAGAGGGTGTTCCCATACTTCTCTCCCTGTTTGAGAGATGATGGTAGGAACGATGAGCCCCTGACAATCTGCCCAGTGAAAGTCTCAGTAACAGTGATGTCATCCCAGTGAAGGTGTTTGTGTAAAAATGAAACTAGAAATGCTGTCAGAGATTTAGGATGTGTCTGATCTGCCTCAGCATGCGTGGCTGTTGACTTGAGCTTTGGGACACATGCTGGAGATGATCGGGGGGGGGGGGGTTGATGGTGTACCAGTACCCAATGGAAGATAAACAGACAGAGGTACACTCTCAGTATCTAGGGACACACATCTAGCACAAAGGGGGGTGTCTGTCACAAGGGAGTAATGACTATGTGGCTATTTGCTTTTACCTGGTGCGTTTTATGCTGTAAAGGAGACTGTTGTTTCTTGTTAATGTAATTTCTTATTCATCTGAACTTTGGAAAATGCAAATGTTACTTTTCAGAGGACCACGTGCTTTCACACTGATAGGATACAAAAGGTGAAATCCATTTCAATAATTTCAATGAATTCATTTTATTTTCATCACCAATTATTTTGTTGAGTTACTCAACTGTACATGCATTTTTGGTCATGTGCAAGCAGGCTGTATTTTTTGGGTTCTGTTTTAAGGCATTTGAACTTTATTTTATGAAGTGTTTATGCATAAAACAGATGTGCTCTTGTGGGTAAATCAAATGCTTTCATACCTGATTGATGTCGTTCCTGTTGAACTGGATTCATGAGAGCGTGTACAAGCTTTAATTATACTATAGACACTACATATTCAGTGTAAAACTATAAAAACATAAGGCTTCATGTAATTTCTGTGTAATTTGTGTACACTGTATGTACATGCTCTGACATGAATTGATTGTGTCTCAAATGGTTTGGAATGGTACAAGCCTCTTCTTTCATTTAAGTTTTCCGCCATATGTGCAGTAAATACTTTTCGAGATATTGACACTTTTATAGGACTAGTACAAAATACATTGAAACTGCTACAGAGAAGTACATTGTGCAAGCTAGCAACCACAGAACTTCCCAAGTCCTTTGAACAGGCCTGATTGGCCAAAAGGGACAGTTTGTAGTCTATAATGGTGTCCAGATACTTAAACTCCTCGACTCTTTCTGTTGTTGTGGCTCTGCAGTTGGTGTCCAGAGAGTAAGCATTGCGTTAATGAACACATACTGCACACCCAAAGTTTCATACCTATTATCCATTCATAACTTATTTCATGCTCCAACTGAATACTTTTAAGAGCATATTCATATACATTTTAAGTGCTATACATACAGTATGGAGGGATGGATACAGTAGAGATTAAGATATATAAAAATGCTGGATATCACAATATTGTATTTCACTATACAGTGGGGGTATATTTTTAGGGCTTCTATATTAGTGTGAGTGCTACCATAAAGGTAAAGGGGAAAGCTGGAGAACATTCACCCTACTACACCACTTTGTCCCAGGCCAAGCAGCCACTGAATGCTACAGTATGAAACGCTCCAAAGGGAATACATCAGAGTACTTTTATTCTGAAGCATAACCATCACCCTGCACATATATTGATAGATTACATTTCTTACATTGTTGGATATGACGAGGATGTTCCCATGTGTAAATCCAGGTGCAGTCAATGTCAGCCGTGCTTCAGACATGTGACCATCTGCAGAATCTGTTCCAGTGGGGGTGCAGAGATGTCTCAGTCTCAGTTTTTTCACAGATTGAAAATTGATGTAACTTTGCCCGCACATCCAGCAGAGGGTGCTGTTGTGACGTGTTGAACAGGAAATGGGCACCTTTAGCGTATTCATTAAGGAGCGTGTCCATACCAGAATGCCACTCTGAATAGCGTGCCTGGCTCAAATGGACAGAAACACGGTTATTCCAAAGTCCTCCCAGGGTATCAGCCCAACCACGGTGCCTCCGGCTTTCTGCATCTCGTACAGTATTTCTGCAGCACTTGACACCAGAGCACCAGACATTTCACATCGTACAGAGAGTGTCCGTCTGAAGAGTGTAATAATCCTATGATATACATCTTCCACAAATCTGGTGCAGATTATAGCAATTGAAACAATTTCCGTCCCATTTCCAACCTCCCATTTGTGTCAAAAGTACGTGAACGTGTTGTGGCAGCCCAACTTCAAACTCACCTGGATTCAAATTACCTCCTTGAACCCTTCCAATCTGGCTTCCGACCAAAACATAGTGTTTCTGTGTGTGCCTGTGTGTGTCTGTGTGTCTGTGTCTGTCTGTGTGTCTGTATTTGTCTGTGTGTGTCTGTGAGTGTCTGCGTCTGTGTGTTTTTGTGTTTCTGCGTTTGTCAGTGTGTGTCTGTATGTGTCTGTGTGTGTCTGTGTTTGTCTGTCTTTCTGTGTGTGTCTGTGTGTGTCTGTATCTGTATGTGTGTGTCTGTCTCTGTGTGTCTGTGTGTGTCTGTCTGTATGTGTCTGTGTGTGTCTGTGTCTCTGTTCCTCTGTGTAGTTACTGTGGGGCAGGGGTGCACAACTCCGCTCCTGCACGGCCAATCTGTGCACAGCGTTTTGTTCCAACCGATGGCCTTGATTTTAGTTTTCAGACATCTCTATAAACTATGCTTGCAGTCTGTGTCTGTAGCCGGTGCATATACAAATATCAGATCAAGATATGATTGGGCTACAATCGCTAAGATTCTTGTTAAAACATTGTTACAAGAGCATTGTACAAAAAGTATTGGAACAGCACCGTCCTGTTCCTGTTCCTGTTCCTGTTCCTGTTCGGATTCCTGTGTTTTTGCTATACACTGAAGACAATAGAGTTTGAGATCAAAAGATGTACATGATGACAGCACCAGTATGAATTAAGTCTACAAAGTCTACAAAAACATTCTGTCTGAAAAGCTACCGAGAAATGCATCCAAACTAATTAGGAGGACCTTGATCATGCAGCAAGACAATGACCCAAAACACACTTACAACACAACTTCATTCGGGGCAGGAAGTGGAAGGTTTTAGACTGGCCAAGTTTTACTTTAATACTCTCTGTACCAATACTTTTTGCTCACCTAGCAATTGGGTGGTTTGATACCAAAGGTGCTATGTTTTAAGTAGTTTAGCACATCTAGGCTTAAATACGAGGAAATAAAAGATGAAATTATGAATGTATTCAGTGTTTTGCAATAACAAAGGAATGGCCTCGCTGTTCCAAATTATCTCATTTAATTTATTTTCATACATGGCACATAAATGGATCCAGTGGTACATTACTGCATTCTGTGAATCCAATCCAGTTCAGGCACGTGACCATCTCCGTAAGAGAGAGAGGACAAACCCAGCCAAGAATCTCCCGTTGAAGAATCTCCTGCTACAAACCTGATCAGTAGGTTTGTTCCTGTTTTGACGCACATTGGGTGTGTTCTGTCCAAGGTTCAGCAGCGGTGAAAGTATCAGACCGAGAGACGGAGAGACTGTAACATGGAGGCTAAAGCTTTGATTCCAGAGGACGATCTCTGTTGCTCTGTATGTTGTGACATTTTTAAAGAGCCTGTTGTTCTGAAATGCAGCCACAGCTTCTGTAGAGTGTGTCTGCAGCAGTGCTGGGAAGAGAAGGGCTCTCGAGAGTGTCCCATCTGCAGGAGAAAGGCCTCTATGGATGATCCTCCTCTAAACCTGGCCTTAAGAAACATTGTGGAGTCTTATTTAAAGCAGAAGACTGAGAGAGAAACTAAAGACAAGACTGAGTCTCGCTGTAGTCTTCATGGAAAGAAATTTGTTTTATTCTGTGAACATGACAAAGAGCCTCTCTGTCTCATCTGTCAGACTTAAAAAAAACACAGAAACCATCCGGTCTGTCCAGTGGAAGAGGCCGCTCTGGAGCTGAAGGTATTCTTTTTTAAATCATAATTTAAAATTAAAGTCAGCATTGTATCTGAAAGTGTTGTTTTAAAGCCTCAAAACATCCAGTATTTTAGATTTCAGTTCAATGCACTAGGAGTAAAATGTGGGCATGGTTAAGTCCGGATTCACAGTTGTGATAGTGAGCCTTTTATAGTGAATACAGCTTGTGGCACCCCTGCTCCTGCATGTTGTGCCATGTGGGTGGAGAACCCTGGAGGGACCAGGGGACGTCACGCATTAGGAGAGGTCTGAGAAGGAGTATATCTTCCTAGAGAGGTGATGGGAAGATCAGCACCTTGGAGAGAGATCCCTCTACCTGCAGTCCAGGACCCCGGACAGCACACATGAGTGAGCAGAATGGAAAGGTACTGACTCAGCTGCAGCCTGTTTCCTAACGAGCAGGGAATGGTATTTAAGGCGCGGTCGAGGCTGCAAACAGGTTCATTCGGCACCCTTCCTGAGCATGTGAGAGGGAGAAAGGCCCTTCTATGCCCTGCTGTGCTGACCCTGAAGGAGACCCCACCTTACGAACGGCAACCCCAAAGACCCGGAACGGACGCCGGACACGTGAGCCAAACAAAAACCCGTCCTACTTACCCTATATCTTTGTGTTTCCCCCACCCAGCCCGGACGTGGCTGAAGAGGGAAGGAGGGAGGAGGCCCTGGAGCATACCCCAGTCTGGGAAGAACCTTAGTTTATTTTTGCCTGAACGGCCCCTTTTATTTCTCCAGTTTTCCCCTACCCTTGCCCTGAGGGGGGGGGCGCTATCCCCAATACCCAAAAAAAAAACCACAGAAAAAATAAAAAGAATAGTTTTTTCTGATATCTGCTATCTCCTGTGTCTGGTTTCCAGCTGCGCCCGCCCACTGCACCTCAGGATCCACCCCGAGGCACCACAAGCTCCATAAGTGTAACATTGAAATACAGTGTGATTTCATAAATATATAGCAATGATGTGTGAGATTAGATACGGACAGCACAAATATAGCACAAGACTTTTACTCTAACAAAATAAAGGTCTAGATCTGATAAAACTACTGCCATATAAACTGTTATCTGCTTGAGGAGAGAACTGTGCAACAACCAGGAAGTGCAGAAATCTACACCGAGTGAATAACCAGTGGAGACAGAGTTGTATATACTCTCTCAAAAATGGATGTGTTAATATCGAACACAATAAATCAAGCCGGTTCTATGAATGCTTCAACATTCCTTACAGTTGGCTGTAAATTATATGCTTGTACAGCCCAGTATTATTATCCTATTTTGCTGAAATATTTTATTGGTTTAATTGTGCTGAAAATGCACAATAACATATTGTGTTATGACGCTCTATAAGAATATTTCACTGATCTTTCCTCGAGTGTAGTATTTTCCATACTACATTTCCCACAGGCTTACACTTACAAAATCACACTGACCGTCACTATTGTAGCAGGGTAATACTGTGCTATTTGTGAGAATAAGTCTTAACTGGTTCATATCACTCCAGGAGGAACTCAAGCCTGCACTTAATCTTGTCAAAGAAAAACTGAAGAAGTTTACTAAGGTTGAACAAGGATGTAAGAAGACAGCAGAACACATCAGGGTGAGTAACACAATGCGTAAATATGTAGTATGTTTGATGAATGTTGTGTGTGACATGGATAACAAACACACCAACTGCCATACATGAATAACAAAGCGTAGTTACACTATTCAGGTTTAAAATGGTGTTTGAATCGCAGAGTCAAGCCCAGCACACAGAGAGGCAGATAAAGGCAGAGTTTGAGAAGCTCCACCAGTTCCTGCGTGAGGAAGAGGAGGCCAGACTAGCTGCACTGAAAGAGGAAGAGGAGCAGAAGAGTCAGATAATGGAGGAGAAGCTAGAACACGTCAGTGGAGACATCTCCACCCTTACAGACAAAATCACAGCTATAGAGACGGCCATGGAGACCGAAGACACCTCCCTTTTAAAGGTAGGAGCTTCATTTACTGACCGAGTTTATACCGATTAACCTCAGTAAAGTAACGTCACGTGTGCTGACTGTTATCATCCTCTTCACTTTCATTAACATGGCTCCTGCTGTTTCTCACCTATTGTTTCTCATAATGGAATGGACTGAATACATTTATACACTCACAATGATGCTCTTATTGTGTGTTTTTTTCAGAGCTACAACAACATCAAGGAAAGGTATGTGGACTCTCAACTCATTTAATCTTGTGTGTTTAAGTCTCTTCAGTTCCCGATGCTGACTGACTCCTGCCTGTCGTTACAGAGCCCAGTGCACACTGCAGGACCCAGATCTGCTCTCAGGGGCGCTGATAGACGTGGCCAAACACCTGGGCAACCTGACGTTCAGAGTCTGGGAGAAGATGCTGGGGATGGTGCAGTACAGTGAGTATCTGGGCCAGATGCTGAAATCAGGTTTTTCAAGATATAATAAATAACAAGCTTCAATTCAAGTGCCACAGAAATAGTTCAGTGCACGGCAATCAAGGCAATACAGGCAAGGCAGTTTTGTGGTAGATTCCAAAGGGTCAGAGTCCTAACAACCAGAGCAGTGTGGAGAAGGCAGGGTGGGGGGTGTGGGGTGTGGGGGGTGTGGACAGGTAACCAGAGCAGTGTGGAGAAGGCAGGGTGGGGGGGGGAGTGGACAGGTAACCAGAGCAGTGTGGAGAGGGCACGGTGGGGTGTGGGGGGGTGTGGGGGGGAGTGGACAGGTATCCAGAGCAGTGTGGAGAGGGCAGGGTGGGGGTGTGGGGGGTGTGGGGGGTGTGGACAGGTAATCGGGAGAAAGGGAAAACATAGAATGGAACATTGACATAAAACACATAGAACAGGGGAAACAGGGAAACACGGAACATGACAGGAAAACATGAAACTAAATATTTAACTACACAAATCGAAGAACAAGCTATGATACAAAAACACAAGACGTGAGGCAGGACTAATGTCGGTTTTCACTGGTGTTATAATAATAATAATAATAATAATAATAATAATAATAATAATAATAATAATAATAAGCTTCATTTGTATTGCATACATAAAATGTAGCTCAAAGGGCTTTGCATTCAGCCGGTTACAAATAATTATAAAAACAACACATTGTAGATAAAATATAATAATAATAATAAATACTGTGATTGTGGAAATTCCTTCACTCACCAAACAAATAACAAGACAAGAAAAACACGAACACGACTGCCTTAAAGGAGCGACGGTCTTAAAAGAAAGCTCCCTCAGTCTCTTTTGGTGGTGTAGTTGGCCAGGGCCCCGGCCGGGATATTTCATGCTGCCAGTTGCACCTCCCCTGACAGCAGCGGTAGGAGGCGCAACGCCCACTCCTCCACCAGGTGTGTGTGTTCTCTCCTGTACCTCTTCTTCCCACCGTTTAAATATCTCTCTTCTTCATATTTCAGCTCCTGTGATGATGGACCCCAACACTGCAAAGGCCACTCTCTCTCTCTCTCTGATGATCTGGCCACTGTGAGAGACACAGATACAGCGCAGAACTGTCCTGACAACCCAGAGAGATTTAACCGCTGTGTAAATGTGCTGGGATCTGAGGGGTTCACCTCAGGGAAACACAGCTGGGAGGTGAAGGTTGGGAATAAACGTGAGTGGATTGTAGGAGTGGTGAAAGAGTCCATCGACAGGAAGGGAGATATAACAGCCAGCCCAGGGAGAGGATACTGGCTCATAGTGCTGAGGAATGGTGATCAGTACAGTGCAGCAGGAGCTGCTGACCTCACACTGGAGAGGAAACCCCAGAGCATCAGGGTGCAGCTGGACTATGACGGGGGGGAGGTGTCCTTCTTCAACTCCAGTGACATGTCACTCATTTACACTTTTAAACACACATTTACTGAGAGGGTGTTCCCATACTTCTCTCCCTGTTTGAGAGATGATGGTAGGAACGATGAACCCCTGACAATCTGCCCAGTGAAAGTCTCAGTAACAGTGACGTCATCCCAGTGAAGGTGTTTGTGTAAAAATGAAACTAGAAATGCTGTCAGGGATTTAGGATGTGTCTGATCTGCCTCAGCATGCCTGGATGTTGACTTGAGCTTTGGGACACATGCTGGAGATGATCGGGGGGGGGAGGGGGGGGTTGATGGTGTACCAGTACCCAATGGAAGATTAACAGACAGAGGTACACTGTCTCAGTGTCTAGGGACACACATCTAGAACAAAGGGGGGTGTCTGTCACAAGGGAGTAATGACTATGTGGTTATTTGCTTTTACCTGGTCCATTTTATGCTGTAAAGGAGACTATTGTTTCCTGTTAATGTAATTTCTTCATCTGAACTTTGGAAACTGCAAAGGACCAAGTGCTTTCACACTTATAGGGTACTGTAGGTGAAATCCATTTCAATAATTTAAATTCATTCATTTTATTTTCATCACCAATTATTTTGTTGAGTTACTCAACTGTACATGCATTTTTGGTCATGTGCAAGCAGGCTGTATCTTTTGGGTTCTGTTTTGAAGCATTTGAACTTTATTTTATGAAGTGTTTATACATAAAACAGATGTGCTCTTGTGGGTAAATCAAATGCTTTCATACCTGATGGATGTCATTCCTGTTGAACTGGATTCATGAGAGCGTGTACAAGCTTTAATTAGAGTCTGGGCTCTTTTCAGATTGTACTTTGCAGATGCAGTGAAGAATAAATTCACCCTGTCAGTACCATGCTGTAGGATTTACATCTGAGCCTTCAGTAGCCTTACCCGCACACCTGACATTGGTCTCAAACTCTTTTCATATGTGCATGATATGTTTTTATTGAATGTAGGATGTAATGAAGATGTATGGGAAACAAGTCCACTATAGACACTACATATTCAGTGTAAAACTATAAAAACATAAGGCTTCATGTAATTTCTGTGTAATTTGTGTACACTGTATGTACATGCTCTGACATGAATTGATTGTGTCTCAAATGGTTTGGAATGGTACAAGCCTCTTCTTTCATTTAAGTTTTCCGCCATATGTGCAGTAAATACTTTTCGAGATATTGACACTTTTATAGGACTAGTACAAAATACATTGAAACTGCTACAGAGAAGTACATTGTGCAAGCTAGCAACCACAGAACTTCCCAAGTCCTTTGAACAGGCCTGATTGGCCAAAAGGGACAGTTTGTAGTCTATAATGGGGTCCAGATATTTAAACTCCTCGACTCTTTCTGTTGTTGTGGCTCTGTAGTTGGTGTCCAGAGAGTAAGCTATGCGTTAATGAACACATACTGCACACCCAAAGTTTCATACCTATTATCCATTCATAACTTATTTCATGCTCCAACTGAATACTTTTAAGAGCATATTCATATACATTTTAAGTGCTATACATACAGTATGGAGGGATGGATACAGTAGAGATTAAGATATATAAAAATGCTGGATGCTGGATATCACAATATTGTATTTGACTATACAGTGTGGGTATATTTTTAGTTCTTCTACATTACTGTGAGTGCTACCATAAAGGTAAAGGGGAAAGCTGGAGAACATTCACCCTACTACACCACTTTGTCCCAGGCCAAGCAGCCACTGAATGCTACAGTATGAAACGCTCCAAAGGGAATACATCAGAGGACTTTTATTCTGAAGCATAACCATCACCCTGCACATATATTGATAGATTACATTTCTTACATTGTTGGATATTACGAGGATGTTCCCATGTGTAAATCCAGGTGCAGTCAATGTCAGGCATGCTTCAGACATGTGACCATCTGCAGAATCTGTTCCAGTGGGGGTGCAGAGATGTCTCAGTCTCAGTGTTTTCACAGATTGAAAGTTGAGGTAACTTCGCCCGCACATCCAGCAGAGGGTGCTGTTGTGACGTGTTGAACAGGAAATGGGCACCTTTAGCGTATTCATTAAGGAGCGTGTCCATACCAGAATGCCACTCTGAATAGCGTGCCTGGCTCAAATGACAGAAACACGGTTATTCCAAAGTCCTCCCACGGTATCAGCCCAACCACGGTGCCTCCGGCTTTCTGCATCTCGTACAATATTTCTGCAGCGCTTGACACCAGAGCACCAGACATTTCACATCGTACAGAGAGTGTCCGTCTGAAGAGTGTAATAATCCTAGGATATACATCATCCACACAATGAAATGACAACAGTATAACAGCAGCTACAGGTAATGCCTTTCTGTGTAACTGAGAAATAAACAATTACTGCAGCGTGAAATGACACATTGCTCGTAGAAAGTAACCCTGATTCTTATTTGTTGTAATTCTTCTTGTTTGGGGGGGCAAGGCTCAGGCAGTAAGAGCAGTTGTCTGGCAGTCGGAGGGTTGCCGGTTTGATCCCCCACCCAGGCTGTGTTGAAGTGTCCCTGAGCAAGACACCTAACCCCTAAATGCTCCTGATGAGCTGGTCGGTTGTCAACTGTAAAACACTTTGGATAAAGGCGCTATATAAATGCCAAACATTTAAATGCTTTCCCTAGGTTTTCAATTAATTTTTTTTACAGAAAACATTCCAGGCTCAAATTAGTTGCAAGTGCTGTGTTGTATCTGAATCGTAAAGAACTGCTGTTTCTTCAGAGTCAGGCTGGCTGCCCTTTACACATTAGGACTGTTTGTGTCAAAAATCAAAATGGCTACTGAACACCTTCAAAACACTGACAACTATGCACACCATCCAGCCCCAGCAATGTAATGTAATGTCATATAGAGTCACTAGTACATATACATGAAATTAATTGTTTGTGAAGCCATTCATTTGGAGGCCAGGACCTCCATGCAAGGAATCCCCTCAAACACACATTAGGTGCGTGACAGACTGATGACCTTTGATCATGACTCCCCCCGGGACTCAGGAACAGGTCATCCGGACGCTGTATGTCCGTGGCCGCTGTCGACAGAACAGGTGACACCCTTCCCCACGCGACAGGTGAGAACATACCTGTCACCTTTCACCTTGGGGTTAGTGATGGAGCAGCCAGTCTGGAACAGCATGAGTTTCAGCGAGCCGTGTCAAGCCTTATCAACACTAAGTCATGTCCATTTCCATAACGCGGAGCTGCAAACACTCATGGAGAAGTGTGCCAAAGGAAACTGAGGCTTTTATAGTTAAAGGGTATCACTGCTGACAATTATACTTCCAATTTCATGCTTCTAACCATACCTTTCATTAAATATTCTTTTCTGAGAATATTGTTTCACAGCAAAGAAAATCAATGGTCTTCAACAATGTTATTGCATGACTGAGGTGTCCTCCTACCTAACATCTCTTTGTTGGTTGATGCCAGCCCTCCCAGAATGTGGGAGATTCAAATGGGTTCTATTCTAACATTCTGTGTCTTATTTTGGGCCACAGTTTTGAAAGTTTCTATGCCCTGCTCCCCTTACTTATGAATGCAAGCCCCACCTTAATGAAACATGCGCCATGGTATTGATCAAATGGAATCCGGACCTGCTTTGTAAACTTCAAAATAAAAGTCTCATATTCAGAATCACAAAGCCAGGAGAGATAAATGATTGTGCATACTGGGGGGTCAAACGCTGGTGTTTAGAGTTTACTATATTGCATGTGTCAGCTTCATTCAATTCAGTACACATACTGCAATGCCCCTTTGATGGTTGATTAGTAATGCCTTTGCCCACAAGTCTAAAGCAGGATCGCAAAGTAGGAACACTCAGTTAGCTGGATAACTGTGCCTAGATCAGTTCTTTTGACTTCAGTCCATGTTCCAGATTTAGGAGGCGGTTCCAGGCTGTACTGAGTGCAGCCATCCAGCTGACTGAGTAACTCATCCTGCTTGGTGAAACAGGCCCCAGGGGTCACTTGTGGAAACATCTGAGAAGGTCAGCGTGCACCACGTTTGTCTTACGGTCCCCTGCTGATGAAAAGACTCCCAGTCTCCCAGTCCTCTTCCCTATCCCTGCAAGGTGAGTGGGGAACGGGTGAAACCTGCAGGAATACCCATCATACCTTTGGAGGAGGTAGGTAGACGGAGGAGGTAGAGAGGTCCTTCTTCAGCCACGGAAAAAGGGCCGTGGAATCAGAGACGACTTTAGACTTTAGAAGGAGAAACGTTGGTGTGTTCTGGTCAATTACTACATGGGAAATCTACAGTAGCCAGTAAGTTGCATTAAAACCCAGCATAAACATATGGAAAATCTTTTCTCCCCAATGGAAACTGACAGTTCATATTCATTCATTCATCAAGTTTATTCAAATCCCTGTGATTTTAGAAAAATACCACTAAAATATCTTTCAGAAAGATCTTTCCACTATCTGCGAAAATGTTGTTTCAATACAGAGGTGTTTCAAAAGGTGCAACATGTGTATATTCGTTTGTTTATTTCATGAAATTAAATCAACACAATAATTTAATTCCTATGTGTGCCTTCTTGTACACTTTGCATTGTGGAAACTGAATTTGAAAATGTGCACTCTCCCTCGTAAAGAAAATAAAATAAACTGCTTAATCTCATAAATGCATATCTTTTAGGAAATATTTAGCTCACCTACTTATTCATGTGATTATCTAACCAGCCAATTGTGTAGAAGCAGTGCAATGCATACAGTCATGTAGATATGGGTCAGGAGCTTCAGTTAATGTTCATGTAAAACATCAGAATGGGGAAAAAATGTCATATAAGTGACGTGGAATGATTGTTGGTGGCAGAGAGGGTGGGTTTGAATATCTCAGAAACTGCTGATCTCCTGCGATTTCCACGCACACTTGTGTGTGTCTGTCTTTCTGTGTGTGTCTGTGTGTGTCTGTGTGTGTCTGTGTGTGCCTGTGTGTGTCTGTGTGTGTCCGTCTTTCTGTGTGTGCCTGTGTGTGTCCGTCTTTCTGAGTGTGTCTGTGTGTGTCCGTCTTTGTGTGTGTGTCTGTGTGTGTCCGTCTTTCTGAGTGTGTCTGTGTGTGTCTGTGTGTGTCTGTGTCTCTGTTCCTCTGTGTAGTTACTGTGGGGCAGGGGTGCACAACTCCGGTCCTCCAGGGCCAATCTGTGCACAGCGTTTTGTTCCAACCGATGGCCTTGATTTTAGTTTCCGGACATTTCTATAAACTATGCTTGCAGTCTGTGTCTGTAGCCGGTGTATATACAAATGTCAGATTGTAAGGTGGAAATGATTAACATCTGGCATTATCACTCAGGGCTGGTCAGCTTGCTGGCTTCCTCTGTTATTGTGGCAAAATGTGGCTGTAAAGTAATTTAACCCAGGAGCATGCACCATTAACCCCCACTATCTCCGCACCCATATGGGCAGGAGCCTGTGGGGGAAGACTCAGGCCACCAGCCGTAAAACTCGTTACGACGGGGCAACATCCTTTACGGCACAGGAAGGTTTCAGAGGGCACGGCCTGTTGGGCCCTTTATTCCCTTCGACCCCCCTTTCTTTCTCCCTCCCTCTCAGATCTCCCTCTTCCTCAGTCACTAAATGATGTGTACAGCACTGGATGTTTCATAACAAAGTTAGTTTAGATAATATTCATGTTTGGTATTATTCTGATTGTTTCAGTGCGACTGGTGCAATGGTTTCATTTCTGCAACAGCAAACCCTGGACATCATAACCAACCAGGAACCAGGGAGAAACTGTGTGGAGCTCTGCCCCAGTGAAAGCCAAGTGCCTCAACCCCCCTGCGTTTCCTGGGGAGGCGTGGCTCCAAATTACAGATCGGTGACCCATTTTTAGGGTTAACATCAAAGGCCAGATTTTGGATTTAAGGACAGCAAACTAAGCAATCTGGGAGGATGCAATCCGTCTCTCCCGTGCACACCATGCACGTAATTTCTACATACAGGGTGTCTGTAGCCAGACTCCCATAGGTAGCTTTTATTACCAGGTATGACTTTTAAGACTCCGTGATTTGGTTTACGTTGTAATGTTTTTTTATTGGAACTAGTGTGTAATTGCGTATGTAACCTGCCTGGTAAAATAAATTGTTAAAACTTGATCTGTGTGGTTTCGCTGACTGACACTCAATGTTATACAGGGAATGAGTGGTTTACCCCCTCGAACTGGGGAGGATGATTATTTCCACTGACTGTATCACGGCGTATAGCACCCGTAGACCTATGTTGGTAAATCCCTCGCCTCCGCATGGTAGTTCATTCATGTCGAGCACAGCCGTAGCTATGTTGGTCTGCTTGGGTCCCTAGGCTGTAAACAGATATACCCGAGAGTAGCTATTCCTGCGACCTCTGTAATGACTACAGATAGCTAGACAGTTTGTGAGACGTGCAGATAACGCGCGATGTGACATGCGGTGGTACCAGCAGAGGATTGTTCAGCGAGTTCTTCTCAGTACAGGACTCCTATAGCGATCAAGTCAAAATTATAAATAAGGCATCCACCAAATGTGGACAACTAATCTAAATTATTATTCTAAAATGGAGTCAGATAAACGAAGGTGAAGGTATTGTGGAGATTCTTGGTCAGCCCGGACCAGTAAAGAGCGGAAGGCAGAGTGGTACTCCTATCTTTGTATCATGGTTTATTTATTGGCTGATCTAGACTGTCCGCATAGGGGCCACTAATTTTTAACCCTATTAGTATTCTTTCTTGTGTGTTTCTTGTTGCCCAAATGTGTCCTGTTACATTGACTAAATAGTTCTGTGTGTGAACTCTTGGTTTAAGCCTTGGGTTTTGCCTGTGAAGATATATAAATAAACCGCCGGCATACTGAGCAACAGATATGAAACAGGTCGACCACGGAAAACAACAGCAGTTGATGACAGAGACATTGTCAGAGCTATGAAGAAAAACTCCAAAACATCAGTCAGTGAGAGGAAGTGTCATGGCTTAGGCTTGTATGGAGTGGGTTCACTAATCAGTATTGATGATGTAACTTATGATGATAGCACCAGTATGAATTCAGTCTCCAAAAGTCTACAAAAACATTCTGTCTGAAAAGTTATCGAGAAATGCATCCAAACTAATTAGGAGGAACTTCATCATGCAGCAAGACAATGACCCAAAACACACTTACAACGCAACTTCCTTTGGGGCAGGAAGTAGAAGGTTTTAGACTGGCCAAGTCAATCACCAGACCTTAACTTAATTGAGCACGCATTTCACGGACTGAAGAGGAAATTGAAGGGAAAAAACCCTCAAAACAAACAACAACTGAAAGAGGCTGTGTTGTACCCCTGAATAATAATTGCGACTCAACACAGTGTTTCTCCACTGATGGCTTCATCACAAGTTCTCCCCCTACTGCACAAAGGCAGGCATGAGTAATCAATATCAGGTTAGCAGAATAAGATGGTTTTGCACATCACTGATTTTTCACATTACAGACCATGAATTCAGACTTTTTAAACGTCGCAAATTATGAGTGTATTCTTGCTTTTCACTTGTCACAGCTTCATTAAAAGCCTGGAAAGGCATCACAAAAAGATTAATACAACAGTTTGATGATGTCCATGGGTCACAGGCTTGATGCAGATATTGCAAGCAAGGGATATGCTACAAAATATTACGAATTATTTACTTTAATACTCTCTGTACCAATACTTTTGCTCACCTAGAAATTGGGTGGTTTGATACCAAAGGTGCTATGTTTTAAGTAGTTTAGCACATCTAGGCTTAAATACGAGGAAATAAAAGATGAAATTATGAATGTATTCAGTGTTTTGCAATAACAAAGGAATTGGCCTCGCTGTTCCAAATTATCTCATTTAATTAATTTTCATACATGGCACATAAATGGTTCCAGTGGTACATTACTGCATTCTGTGAATCCAATCCAGTTCAGGCACATGACCATCTCCATAAGAGAGAGAGACAAACCCAGCCAAGAATCTCCCGTTGAAGAATCTCCGGCTACAAACCTGATCAGTAGGTTTGTTCCTGTTTTGAAGCACATTGGGTGTGTTCTGTCCAAGGTTCAGCAGCGGTGAAAGTATCAGACCGAGAGACGGAGAGACTGTAACATGGAGGCTAAAGCTTTGATTCCAGAGGACGATCTCTGTTGCTCTGTATGTTGTGACATTTTTAAAGAGCCTGTTGTTCTGAAATGCAGCCACAGCTTCTGTAGAGTGTGTCTGCAGCAGTGCTGGGAAGAGAAGGGCTCTCGAGAGTGTTCCATCTGCAGGAGAAAGGCCTCTATGGATGATCCTCCTCTAAACCTGGCCTTAAGAAGCATTGTGGAGTCTTACTTAAAGCAGAAGACTGAGAGAGAAACGACAGACAAGACTGAGGCTCGCTGTAGTCTTCATGGAGAGAAACTTGTTTTATTCTGTGAACATGACAAAGAGCCTGTCTGTTTCATCTGTCAGACTGCAAGAAAACACAGAAACCACCCGGTCTGTCCAGTGGAAGAGGCCGCACAGGAGTTGAAGGTATTCTTCTTTAAATCACAATTTTAAATTCAAGTCAGTATTGTATCTGAAAGTCTTGTTTTAAAGCCTCAAAACATCCAGTATTGTGTGTGGGCATGGTTAAGTCCTGATTCACAGTTGTGATTATGGGCCTTTTATAGTGAACACAGTTCCATAAATGTAACATTGAGATGCTGTGTGATCTCATAAATATATAACAATAATGTGTGAGATTAGATACTGACAGTACAAATATAACACAAAATAAAGGTCTAGATCTGATAAAACTACTACCATACAAACTGTTATCTGCTTGAGGAGAGAACTGTGCAACAACCAGGAAGTGCAGAAATCTACACTGAGTGAATAAGCAGTGCAGACAGAGTTGTAAATACTCTCTCAAAATGGATGTGTTAATATCGAACACAAGAAATCAAGCCGGTTCTGTGAATGGCAGCTGGATAGTGCAGTGGGTAGCACTGCCGCCTCACAGCATGGAGGTCCTGGGTTCGAATCCCCGTCGGCCGGGGCCTCTCTGTGCGGAGTTTGCATGTTCTCCCCGTGTCTGTGTGGGTTTCCTCCAGCTACTCCGGTTTCCTCCCACAGTCCACAGACATGCAGGTTAGGCTGATTGGAGAGTGTAAATTTCCCATAGGTCTGAGTAAGTGGTGTGTGTGCCCTGGGATGGACTGGCGACCTGTCCAGGTTGTATTCCTGCCTTTCACCAATGGGCTCCAGTCCCCCCGCGACCCTGTTCAGGATAAGCGGGTTAAGATAATGGATGGCTGGACGGTTCTGTGAATGCTTCAACATTCCTTACAGTTGGCTGTAAATTGTATGCATGTACAGCCCAGTGGTGGTGGTTTTCTAATCCTAATATGCTGAAATATTTGACTGGTTTAATTGTACTGAAAATGCATAATGCATAATGCTATGCCATAGAAGCATATTTCACTCATCTTTTCTCGAGTGGTTGCAGGTATAGTATATTCCATACTAAATTTCCCATGTTCTTACACTTACAAAATTACACTGACCGTCACTAGTGTAGCAGGGGTAATACTGTGCTATTTGTGAGAATAAGTCTGAACTGGTTCATATCACCCCAGGAGGAACTCAAGCATGCACTTAATCTTGACAAAGAAAAACTGAAGAAGTTTACTAAGGTTGAACAAGGATGTAAGAAGACAGCAAAACACATCAGGGTGAGTAACACAATTATTAAATATGTAGTATTTTTGATGAATGTTGTGTGTGACATGGATAACAAACACACCAACTGCCATACATAAATAACAAAGCGTAGTTACACTATCAGGTTTAAAATGGTGTTTGAATCGCAGAGTCAAGCCCAGCACACAGAGAGGCAGATAACATGGAGATTAAGCATGCACTTAATCTTGTCAAAGAAAAACTGAAGAAGTTTACTAAGGTTGAACAAGGATGTAAGAAGACAGCAAAACACATCAGGGTGAGTAACACAATTATTAAATATGTAGTATTTTTGATGATCTAGCACAAAGGGAGGTGTCTGTCACAAGGGACTAATGACTATGTGGTTATTTGCTTTTACCTGGTCCATTTTATGCTGTAAAGGAGACTATTGTTTCCTGTTAATGTAATTTCTTATTCATCTGAACTTTGGAAACTGTAATGGACCAAGTGCTTTCACACTTATAGGGTACTGTAGGTGAAATCCATTTCAATAATTTAAATTCATTCATTTTATTTTCATCACCAATTATTTTGTTGAGTTACTCAACTGTACATTCATTTTTGGTCATGTGCAAGCAGGCTGTATGTTTTGGGTTCTGTTTTAAGGCATTAGAACTGTATTTTATGAAGTGTTTATACATAAAACAGATGTGCTCTTGTGGGTAAATCAAATGCTTTCATACCTGATGGATGTCATTCCTGTTGAACTGGATTCATGAGAGCGTGTACAAGCTTTAATTAGAGTCTGGGCTCTTTTCAGATTGTACTTGCAGATGCAGTGAAGAATAAATTCACCCTGTCAGTACCATGCTGTAGGATTTACATCTGAGCCTTCAGTAGCCTTACCTGCACACCTGCCATTGGTCTATAACTCTTTTCATATGTGCATGATATGTTTATATTGAACGTAGGATGTAATGAAGATGTATGGGAAACAAGTCCACTATAGACACTACATATTCAGTGTAAAACTATAAAAACATAAGGCTTCATGTAATTTGTGTGTAATTTGTGTACACTGTATGTACATGCTCTGACATGAATTGATTGTGTCTCAAATGGTTTGGAATGGTACAAGCCTCTTCTTTCATTTAAGTTTTCCGCCATATGTGCAGTAAATACTTTTCGAGATATTGACACTTTTATAGGACTAGTACAAAATACATTGAAACTGCTACAGAGAAGTACATTGTGCAAGCTAGCAACCACAGAACTTCCCAAGTCCTTTGAACAGGCCTGATTGGCCAAAAGGGACAGTTTGTAGTCTATAATGGTGTCCAGATACTTAAACTCCTCGACTCTTTCTGTTGTTGTGGCTCTGCAGTTGGTATCCAGAGAGTAAGCATGGTGTTAATGAACACATACTGCACACCCAAAGTTTCATACCTATTATCCATTCCAAACTTATTTCATGCTCCACCTGAATACTTTTAAGAGCATATTCATATCCAGCTATACATACAGCATGGAGGGATGGATACAGTAGAGATTAAGATATATAAAAATGCTGGATGCTGGATATCACAATATTGTATTTGACTATACAGTGGGGGCATATTTTTAGTTCTTCTACATTACTGTGAGTGCTACCATAAAGGTATAGGGGAAAGCTGGAGAACATTCACCCTACTACACCACTTTGTCCCAGGCCAAGCAGCCACTGAATGCTACAGTATGAAACGCTCCAAAGGGAATACATCAGAGCACTTTTATTCTGAAGCATAACCATCACCCTGCAAATATATTGATAGATTACATTTCTTACATTCTTGGATATTACGAGGATGTTCCCATGTGTAAATCCAGGTGCAGTCAATGTCAGGCATGCTTCAGACATGTGACCATCTGCAGAATCTGTTCCAGTGGGGGTGCAGAGATGTCTCAGTCTCAGTGTTTTCACAGATTGAAAGTTGAGGTAACTTCGCCCGCACATCCAGCAGAGGGTGCTGTTGTGACGTGTTGAACAGGAAATGGGCACCTTTAGCGTATTCATTAAGGAGCGTGTCCATACCAGAATGCCACTCTGAATAGCGTGCCTGGCTCAAATGACAGAAACACGGTTATTCCAAAGTCCTCCCAGGGTATCAGCCCAACCACGGTGCCTCCGGCTTTCTGCATCTCGTACAGTATTTCTGCAGCGCTTGACACCAAAGCACCAGACATTTCACATCGTACAGAGAGTGTCCGTCTGAAGAGTGTAATAATCCTATGATATACATCTCCCACAAATCTGGTGCAGATTATAACAATTGAAACAATTTCCGTCCCATTTCCAACCTCCCATTTGTGTCAAAAGTACTTGAACGTGTTGTGGCAGCCCAACTTCAAACTCACCTGGATTCAAATTACCTCCTTGAACCCTTCCAATCTGGCTTCCGACCAAAACATAGTGTTTCTGTGTGTGCCTGTGTGTGTCTGTGTGTCTGTGTCTGTCTGTGTGTCTGTATTTGTCTGTGTGTGTCTGTGAGTGTCTGCGTCTGTGTGTGTTTGTGTTTCTGCGTTTGTCAGTGTGTGTCTGTGTGTGTCTGTGTGTGTCTGTGTTTGTCTGTCTTTCTGTGTGTGTCTGTGTGTGTCTGTATCTGTATGTGTGTGTCTGTTTCTGTGTGTCTGTGTGTGTCTGTCTGTGTGTGTCTGTGTG
Organism: Conger conger; assembly: GCF_963514075.1. Taxonomy (NCBI): domain Eukaryota; kingdom Metazoa; phylum Chordata; class Actinopteri; order Anguilliformes; family Congridae; genus Conger; species Conger conger. The sequence continues at coordinate 60,845,223 of NC_083767.1, read as the reverse complement.
TGTCTGTGTTTGTCCGTCTGTCTGTGTGTGTATGTGTCCGTCTCTCTGTGTGTGTCTGTGTGTGTCTGTATCTGTATGTGTGTGTCTGTCTCTGTGTGTGTGTCTGTGTGTGTCCGTCTCTGTGTGTCTGTCTGTGTGTGTCTGTGTGTGTCTGTGTGTGTCTGTGTCTCTGTTCCTCCGTGTAGTTACTGTGGGGCAGGGGTGCACAACTCCGGTCCTGCACGGCCAATCTGTGCACAGCGTTTTGCTCCAAATGATGGCCTTGATTTTAGTTTTAGTTTAGACATTTCTATAAACTATGCTTACAGTCTGTGTCTGTAGCCAGGGCATATACAAATGTCAGATCAAGATATGATTGGGCTACAATCGCTAAGATTCTTGTTAAAACATTGTTACAAGAGCATTGTACAAGCATTGCTATACACTGAAGACAATAGAGTTTGAGGTCAAAAGATGTACATGACAGCACCAGTATGAATTAAGTCTACAAAGTCTACAAAAACATTCTGTCTGAAAAGCTACCGAGAAATGCATCCAAACTAATTAGGAGGAACTTCATCATGCAGCAAGACAATGACCCAAAACACGCCTACAACACAACTTCATTCGGGGCAGGAAGTGGAAGGTTTTAGACTGGCCAAATTTTACTTTAATACTCTCTGTACCAATACTTTTTGCTCACCTAGAAATTGGGTGGTTTGATACCAAAGGTGCTATGTTTTAAGTAGTTTAGCACATCTAGGCTTAAATACGAGGAAATAAAAGATGAAATTATGAATGTATTCAGTGTTTTGCAAGAACAACGGAATGGCCTCGCTGTTCCAAATTATCTCATTTAATTTATTTTCATACATGGCACATAAATGGATCCAGTGGTACATTACTGCATTCTGTGAATCCAATCCAGTTCAGGCACGTGACCATCTCCGTAAGAGAGAGAGGACAAACCCAGCCAAGAATCTCCCGTTGAAGAATCTCCCGCTACAAACCTGATCAGTAGGTTTGTTCCTGTTTTGACGCACATAGGGTGTGTTCTGTCCCAGGTTCAGCAGCGGTGAAAGTATCAGACCGAGAGACGGAGAGACTGTAACATGGAGGCTAAAGCTTTGCTTCCTGAGGACGATCTCTGTTGCTCTGTATGTTGTGACATTTTTAAAGAACCTGTTGTTCTGAAATGCAGCCACAGCTTCTGTAGAGTGTGTCTGCAGCAGTGCTGGGAAGAGAAGGGCTCTCGAGAGTGTCCCATCTGCAGGAGAAAGGCCTCTGTGGATCATCCTCCTCTAAACCTGGCCTTAAGAAGCATTGTGGAGTCTTACTTAAAGCAGAAGACTGAGAGAGAAACGACAGACAAGACTGAGTCTCGCTGTAGTCTTCATGGAGAGAAACTTGTTTTATTCTGTGAACATGACAGAGAGCCTCTCTGTTTCATCTGTCAGACTGCAAGAAAACACAGAAACCACCCGGTCTGTCCAGTGGAAGAGGCCGCACAGGAGCTGAAGGTATTCTTTTTTAAATCACAATTTAAAATTCAAGTCAGTATTGCATCTGAAAGTCTTGTTTTAAAGCCTCAAAACATCCAGTATTGTGTGTGGGCATGGTTAAGTCCTGATTCACAGTTGTGATTATGGGCCTTTTATAGTGAACACAGTTCCATAAATGTAACATTGAAATGCTGTGTGATCTCATAAATATGTAACAATAATGTGTGAGATTAGATACTGACAGTACAAATATAACACAAAATAACAAAATAAAACTACTGTCAAATAAATTGTTATCTGCTTGAGGAGAGAACTGTGCAACAACCAGGAAGTGCAGAAATCTACACTGAGTGAATAAGCAGTGGAGACAGAGCTGTATATACTCTCTCAAAATGGATGTGTTAATATCGAACACAAGAAATCAAGCCGGTTCTGTGAATGGCAGCTGGATGGTGCAGTGGGTAGCACTGCCGCCTCACAGCATGGAGGTCCTGGGTTCGAATCCCCATCGGCCGAGGCCTCTCTGTGCGGAGTTTGCATGTTCTCCCCGAGTCTGCGTGGGTTTCCTCCGGCTACTCCGGTTTCCTCCCACAGTCCACAGACATGCAGGTTAGGCTGATTGGAGAGTGTAAATTTCCCATAGGTCTGAGTAAGTGGTGTGTGTGCCCTGGGATGGACTGGCAACCTGTCCAGGGTGTATTCCTGCCTTTCACCAATGGGCTCCAGGCCCCCCCGTGACCCTGTTCAGGATAAGCGGGTTAAGATAATGGATGGCTGGACGGTTCTGTGAATGCTTCAACATTCCTTACAGTTGGCTGTAAATTGTATGCATGTACAGCCCAGTGGTGGTGGTTTTCTAATCCGAATATGCTGAAGTATTTGACTGGTTTAATTGCACTGAAAATGCATAATGCATAATGCTATGATGCCATAGAAGCATATTTCACTCATCTTTTCTCGAGTGGTTGCAGGTATAGTATATTCCATACTAAATTTCCCATGTTCTTACACTTACAAAATTACACTGACCGTCACTAGTGTAGCAGGGGTAATACTGTGCTATTTGTGAGAATAAGTCTTAACTGGTTCATATCACTCCAGGAGGAACTCAAGCCTGCACTTAATCTTGTTAAAGAAAAACTGAAGAAGTTTACTGAGGTTGAACAAGGATGTAAGAAGACAGCAAAACACATCAGGGTGAGTAACACAATTATTAAATATGTAGTATTTTTGATGAATGTTGTGTGTGACATGGATAACAAACACACCAACTGCCATACATAAATAACAAAGCGTAGTTACACTATCAGGTTTAAAATGGTGTTTGAATCGCAGAGTCAAGCCCAGCACACAGAGAGGCAGATAAAGGCAGAGTTTGAGAAGCTCCACCAGTTCCTGCGTGAGGAAGAGGAGGCCAGACTAGTTGCACTGAAAGAGGAAGAGGAGCAGAAGAGTCGGATAATGGAGGAGAAGCTAGAACACATCAGTGGAGACATCTCCATCCTTACAGACAAAATCACAGCTCTAGAGACGGCCATGGAGACCGAAGACACCTCCTTTTTAAAGGTAGGAGCTTCATTTACTGACCGAGTTTATACCGATTAACCTCAGTAAAGTAACGTCATGTGTGCTGACTGTTATCATCCTCTTCACTTTCATTAACATGGCTCCTGCTGTTTCTCACCTATTGTTTCTCATAATGGAATGGACTGAATACATTTATACACTCACAATGATGCTCTTATTGTGTTTTTTTCAGAGCTACAACAACATCAAAGAAAGGTATGTGGACTCTCAGCTCATTTCATCTTGTGTGTTTAAGTCTCTTCAGTTCCCGAAGCTGACTGACTCCTGCCTGTCGTTACAGAGCCCAGTGCACACTGCAGGACCCAGAGCTGCTCTCAGGGGCGCTGATAGACGTGGCCAAACACCTGGGCAACCTGACGTTCAGAGTCTGGGAGAAGATGCTGGGGATGGTGCAGTACAGTGAGTATCTGGGCCAGATGCTGAAATCAGGTTTTTTTTACAAACATTAAATGAACACATGAAAGAGGAGGAACAGGCTGCATGTTGACATGGTGCTGAAGATAAACAGCACAGAGTCATCCAGTCTCAGAGCAGGGAGATCCTGAGGGCTGCACTGCACTGCTCGTAGTTTAATATCAGAACTGACGCAGACAGAATTAACACACAATGTAAAACCTCATGAAAAATATGTTTTATTAGCTGTGAGAATTGTTTGCATTGAATTTGCAATGATGTGTTCATTGATTCATTAATTTTCATAATCCAAATAGGTTCTATATTTAAAATATGAATCACAAAACTACAGTATATTATTATCCATAAGTAGTATATGTCATTTCCTGTGTATGGGACCTAATCTGAATAGAGTATGTGAAATGGTCCTGCCACACGCCATGGGCGGACACAAGAGATGGACACAGGGAGATCGTTATGATCGGAGCCATTCGCAGACTCCAAGATGTAATAAATAACAAGCTTCAATCAAAGTGCCACAGAAATAGTTCAGTGCACGGCAATAAGGGCAATACAGGCAAGGCAGTTTGAGTCCAAAGGGTCAGAGTCCAAACAACCAGAGCAGTGTGGAGAAGGCAGGGTGGGGGGTGTGGGGGTGTGGACAGGTAACCAGAGCAGTGTGGAGAAGGCAGGGTGGGGTGGGGGGTGTGGACAGGTAACCAGAGCAGTGTGGAGAAGGCAGTGTGGGGGTGTGGGGTGGGGGGAGTGGACAGGTAATCGGGAGAAAGGGAAAACATGGAATGGAACATTGACATAAAACACATAGAAAGGGAAATTAACTACAACGGAGGCACAGAACGTGACAGGAAAACATGAAACTAAACATTTAACAACACAAATACGAAGAACAAGCTATGATACAATAACACGAGACGTGAGGCAGCATTTTCAGCCAGTTACAAATAATAATAAAAACAACACATGTAGATAAAATATAATAATAATAAATACTGTGATTGTGGAAATACATTCACACAACAAACAAATAACAAGACAAGACAAGCACTTACACGACTGCCTTAAAGGAGCGACGGTCTTAAAAGAAAGCTCCCTCAGTCTCTTTTGGTGGTGTAGTTGGCCAGGGCCCCGGCTGGTATATTTCATGCTGCCAGTTGCACCTCCCCTGACAGCAGCGGTAGGAGGCCCACCTCCACCAGGTGTGTGTGTTCTCTCCTGTACCTCTTCTTCCCACCGTTTAAATATCTCTCTTCTTCATATTTCAGCTCCTGTGATGATGGACCCCAACACTGCACATGCCTATCTCTCTCTCTCTGATGATCTGACCACTGTGAGACACACAGGTACAGCGCAGAACTGTCCTGACAACCCAGAGAGATTTTACTACTATGTGTTTGTGTTGGGATCTGAGGGGTTCACCTCAGGGAAACACAGCTGGGAGGTGAAGGTTGGGAATAAACGTCAGTGGGATGTAGGAGTGGTGAAAGAGTCCACCAACAGGAAGGGAGATATCACATACAGCCCAGAGGATGGACCCTGGCTCATAAGGCTGAGGAATGGTGATACGTACAGTGCAGTAGGAGGTACTGACCTCACACTGAAGAGGAAACCCCAGAGCATCAGGGTGCAGCTGGAATATGACAGGGGGGAGGTGTCCTTCTTCAACTCCAGTGACATGTCACTCATTTACACTTTTAAACACACATTTACTGAGAGGGTGTTCCCATTCTTCTCTCCCTGTTTGAGAGATGATGGTAAGAACGATGAGCCCCTGACAATCTGCCCAGTGAAAGTCTCAGTAACAGTGATGTCATCCCAGTGAAGGTGTTTGTGTAAAAATGAAACTAGAAATGCTGTCAGGGATTTAGGATGTGTCTGATCTGCCTCAACATGCCTGGCTGTTGACTTGAGCTTTGGGACACATGCTGGAGATGATCGGGGGGGGGGCGGCGGGGGGGGTTGATGGTGTACCAGTACCCAATGGAAGATAAACAGACAGAGGTACACTCTCAGTATCTAGGGACACACATCTAGAACAAAGGGGGGTGTCTGTCACAAGGGAGTAATGACTATGTGGTTATTTGCTTTTACCTGGTCCGTTTTATGCTGTAAAGGAGACTATTGTTTCCTGTTAATGTAATTTCTTATTCATCTGAACTTTGGAAACTGCAAAGGACCAAGTGCTTTCACACTTATAGGGTACTGTAGGTGAAATCCATTTCAATAATTTAAATTCATTCATTTTCTTTTCATCACCAATTATTTTGTTGAGTTACTCAACTGTACATTCATTTTTGGTCATGTGCATGCAGGCTGTATGTTTTGGGTTCTGTTTTACGATACGATACGATGAACTTTATTGTCCCGCTCAGGGAAATTTGTCTTGGACTCTGCGATGCGTCATGAATGCCTTGACAGTCACAATGACAACAAACAATACATCCTCAGCCATAACAGCATCAACAATTACATAACAGTATTGCACATATCCCATAACATAACACATACATACACCTCATAATAGTACATGCTAAAAGATCACCGTAATAAAGGCACTATAAAAATTTTGAAGCATTAGAACTGTATTTTATGAAGTGTTTATACACAAAACAGATGCGCTCTTGTGGGTAAATCAAATGCTTTTATACCTGATCGATGTCATTCCTGTTGAACTGGATTCATGAGAGCGTGTACAAGCTTTAATTAGAGTCTGGGCTCTTTTCAGATTGTGCTTTGCAGATGCAGTGAAGAATAAATTCACCCTGTCAGTACCATGCTGTAGGATTTACATCTGAGCCTTCAGTAGCCTTACCCGCACACCTGCCATTGGTCTCAAACTCTTTTCATATATGCATGATATGTTTTTATTGAATATAGGATGTAATGATGATGTATGGGAAACAAGTACCATATATATATACTAGACATACAGTATAAGACTATAAAAACATAAGGCTTTATGTAATTTTTATTTTTGTTTTGTAATTTCTTTGTATTTTGTGCACACTGTATGTACATGCATAAACATAAATTGATTCTTTCTCAAATCTTATGGAATGCTACAAGTCTCTTCCTTCATTTAAGTCTTGTGTACCGTGTGTGTGCAGTAAATAGCTTTAGAGATAGTTTGGACCAACTGCTCAACTTTGGTCAGACTACAAGCACTCTGCTAGGCTATGACTGTGCACTCTCTCCACTGCTATTTCTCACAGCTGAGGCAGGAATGTGTAAAACTGGCAGTTGAAAGTTACATAGATAGTCGAGATTGCTCTCTCCCTCTTTACTCAGTCACTAAATGATGTGTACAGCACTGGATGTTTCATGACAAAGTCAGTTTAGATAATATTCATGTTTGGTATTATTCTGATTGTTTCAGTGCGACTGGTGCAATGGTTTTATTTCTGCAACATCAAACCCTGGACATCATAACCAACCAGGAGCCAGGGAAAAACTGTGTGGAGCTCTGCCCCAGTGAAAGCCATGTGCCTCAACCCCCCTGCGTTTCCTGGGGAGGCGTGGCTCCAAATTACAGATGGGTGACCCATTTTTAGGGTTAACATCATAGGCCAGATTTTGGATTTAAGGACAGTAAACTAAGCAATCTGGGAGAATGCAATCAGCCTCCCGTGCACACAGTGCACGTAATTTCTACGTATAGGGTGTCTGTAGCCAGACTCCCCTATGTAGCTTTTATTACCAGGTATGACTTTTAAGACTCTGTAATTTGGTTTCTGTTGTAATGTTTTTTGATTTGGAACTAGTATGTAATTACGTGTATGTAACCTGCCTGGTAAAATTAATTGTTAAAACTTGATATGTGTGGTTTCGCTTACTGACACTCAAAGTTATACAGAGAATGCTTGGTTTACCCCCTCGAACTGGTCTAGGGAGGATGAATATTTACGCTTAATGTATCACGGCGTATAGCACCCATAGACCTATGATGGTAAATCCCTCGCCTCCGCATGGTAGTTCATTCATGTCGAGCACAGCCGTAGCTAGGTTGGTCTGCTTGGGTCCCTAGGCTGTGAACAGATATACCCAAGAGTAGCTATTCCTGTGACCTCTGTGATGACTACAGATAGCTAGTCAGTTCGTGAGACGTGCACATAACGCGCGATGTGACATGCGGCGGTACCAGTAGAGGATTGTTCAGCGAGTTCTTCTCAGTACAGGATTCCTGTAGCGATCAAGTCAAAATTATGAATGCGACATCCACCAAATGTGGACAACTAATCTAAATTATTATTCAAATGGAGTCAGATAAACGAAGGGGAATATATTGGCCCTATTGTGGAGATTCTTGGTCAGCCCGGACCAGTAAAGAGCAGAAGGCAGAGTGGTACTCCTGTCTTTGTATCATGGTTCATTTATTGGCTGATCTAGACTCTCCGCATAGGGGCCACTAATTTTTAACCCTATTAGTATTCTTTCAGCAACACCAGAAGGACGAGCACGCTGATACCTTCAGCCCTCGCTAAATTCCGTCGTTGGGTTAGCGTAGGGTTTTACAGTTTCATTTGGTTTGGCAACATTCACTACTCCTGACAATGGAATTCAAAGATTCAGATGTGTAAGCTAAACACCTCCAACGAATAGACACAAGTCATATCTTTGTGTATGATGATTACGCTACAACAATGGCACTTGGGCAGTCCCATGATGCAGTGCAGAACTCCCGATGGCCGTGGGGTGTCTCACCTGTTCTGCCATCTGTGTTCCGCTTAAAGATGAGTGTGTTTTGATCAATCTCCATGAGTATGAAGCTCAAATGCAGGCCTGCTTTGCACCTATCCGATTACGCACCTGACACGAGACGTTTCAAAGACCCTGTCCGTTCTGCTCATTCTGCGCGCCTTAATCTGCAGACCTGTCAGGCTACCGCATCGGAGCATGTTTAGATAGCCTACGTATGGAAAGGTGCTGGGATGGACTGTGCTGGAAAACTGCAGCAGTTAGTTTCCCAGGCCTGTATGCTATCATCTGGAGCTATGTGGTCATTTTAGCGCATGTATGATTACTGCTGATCCAGGGTGATGATCGGCCAACATGAGAGCTGAACGTCACTGTTATCTTCATAAACAACCCAGAATCCTCAGCGCAATGCCTGACGTAACATCGTACAGTAATAATATTAATAATAATAATAATAATAATAATAATAATAACAATAAGAATAAAAATAATGATAATAATAATAACTAGAAAAAATTCCAGGGAAATTTTAAGTGTGCTGCTGCTGGTGCCCATCCCTCACACAAACATAGATGTAACCCACAATTTGGTCCTCACAAAAATGGAGAACCTCATCTATACACTTGTGTGTGTGTGTGTGTGTGTGTGTGTGTGTGTGTGTGTATTTGCCCTTATGATAAGTTCATAGGCCACACACACACACACACACACAGATCTAAAACATAATTTGGTCCTCACAAAAATAGACATCCTCATCTATACACATGTTCTGGGCAGTTGCTAGGGTGTTCTGGGCGGTTGCTAAGGTGTTCTGGGCGGTTGCTAGGGTGTTCTGGGTGGTTGCTAGGGTGGTCTGGGCAGTATAAGGGTACAATTCCCAAGGTGGCGTTGTCTGGCTAAGTATGGGTTGCTCAACCACACCCACCCTCCTGTTACAGTTAGCACAACCATTAAGACATGGACATAGAAATAAAACAGTTAAAAACCTTGCTATTTTCATATAATGTGGACAGGATGGAGTCAGTCAGTTAGCTAGTTATTTAGTTAATTATTCTTATTAATGACTTAGTTAGACGTGTTAGGCAGAGGCAGAACATACATACAGTTCAACAGCATCACAAACTACAGATAACAAACAACCAAATCAACACCTCTCTAAAATAATAAAAACTTTATAGAATATTACACTGCATTAGTTTTGGTAAATATAAATTACAGTGACAGTTCACTAATCAGCTGAGCTTAGTTAGCCAGTCAGCTGACTAGTTAGCCAGTCAGCTAGCTAGCTAGTTAGTTAGTTAGTCAGTCAGCTAACTAGTTAGCTAGTTAGTTAGTTAGTCAGTCAGCTAGCTAGTTAGTCTGTCAGTAAGTCAGCTAACTAGCTAGTTAGCCAGTCAGCTAGTTAGTTAGTTAGCCAGTCAGCTAACTAGTTAGCCAGTCAGCTAACTAGTTAGCCAGTCAGCTAGCTAGTTAGTTAGTCAGTTAGTAACAGTCACTTAGTTAATCAGTTAGTCAGACCGTCAGTTAGTTAGTTAAGCTAGCTAGCGCCGAAGCTAATGTTAACTAGCGCGACGAAGCTAACGCAAGCTAGCGCCGAAGCTAACGCAAGCTAGCGCAACGAAGCTAGCAGTTGACGCTTCAGATAACATTGGAGTCAATGAGAGCTGGATTCGGCACTCTCTGCACTTTTGGGCGATTTATTAAAAAACCGTGAGTCCTATCTCAATGGAAGTAACATTGAATGAGAGAGGACAAGTTTCTCTACATTAAATTGTTGTTGTAGAATAGAAGCTGTGGGAGTAAGATGAGAATGTCTTGAATATTTTTGATAAATTTTAGAAGGGCTGAATGCTAGAGTGGGTGATGTCACCGCACTCTAAAGCCACGCAATACACACCCATTATAAAATCTGAAAATCTCAAAAATTTCATGAAACATAAACTGTGATTTTGTAAAAATTAGAAGATATCAAAAAGTGTCTTTAGAACAACACAGTTCAAAGTCTTGTGACCCGTTTAAACCTTTAATCACGTTTCTGCGACAAAGTATGACGAAGTGGTGTGGCTCCAAAGAGGGGTGGGTTTGATCAATTTGTGAGATTTTTTTTTACGAATTCTCATTCATTCCTATGGGCAAATATCGGTCGGTTTTTCGCATTTTCTAAGAAAACGAGATGTCTTTCCCATCGATTCCCATCTATTCCGGTCGTTTTGATATATATCTTGCCTGGGATTTCTCAAAGCTGTGGGAGGAGTAGCATGCCGAACTTTTGAAGGAAGAAAATTAAATAAATAAAATTATGAAGTATGGCTGAGAATATTAAGGTGTGTGCTTTGCTTTGTATTGCAATGCGCAGCACACAATAATCAGTATATTGGTTGGAATTAGCCGCTATTATTGTTATTATTATTATTATTATTATTATTATTATTATTGTTGTTATTATTATGAGGTATATTATTAATTAGCCTATCATCATCATCGAGTACTGACTTATCGATGCTGCATGGAACTGCAAAGATGAACACAGATGTGCAGGTATAGGGCTGATCATGCATAGAAACGGGAGAAAACTACTTTCAATGTCTCTTTTATGCAAATAAAAGAACAGCAAAACATTTTTTATGTTATCTCCATGCAATAATAAAGTTTTCAGCAGTTGGATTCAAGATGAGATTGTTTTACTTCAGTCATGATTAACATGTTGTGGCAAACAAATTGAACATCCTACAGAAGGTTGTGCTGCACCTGAGACAGACAGACTAAACATATTAGAATTGATTTCCTTCTGTTATCTGTGCAAAATAAGTCATTTTGAGTCAAGAAGAAGGTGGAGAGAACTTGTTCACAACATTATCCAAAATATGCCATTTGGATAGATTTTGGATAAGTAAAAGGACACTTGTGCCTCATCTTTGGAAAAACACTTGCAGGATGTCACTGCTTTCAGATAGCAGGGGGCCTGTAGCATAGTGGTTAAGGTAAATGACTGGGACAGGAAAGGTCAGTGGTTCAAATCCTGGTGTAGCCACAATAAGATCTGCATTGCCGTTGGGCATTGCTCCAGGGGACGATTGTCTCCTGCTTAGTCTAATAAACTGTGCATCACTCTGGATAAGAGCATCTGCCAAATGCCAATAATGTAATGTAATGTAGCCACACAAACTTTTTTCGAGTGGTGGACAACACATTGTGGATGAACTGTATACAATAATTGTTGTCCCTAGCAGATTTAGATTTGGTGCAATGAATATTAGAGCATGTAAATGTATGATCTTTTTGCTTTTTGTGTTTACCAGACATACATTTTCAAGTATTTCTTAGGCTCTCATGCTTTGATCTTGATGGTACACATGTGCCCGACAAATTCAGCCAACCATGCAATGTGTTGCCACACAGTGGAACAGCTTTATTAAATAGTACTGAAAACAGGTCTGGGAAAAAGAGTCAGCTGAGATCCTTTTAACTTTTAACACGTTGCACGTCACCATCTCCTCCACCTTCTCCAGCAGCTGGGAGACGTGACGGGCATTCCTCCGGCTGTGTAGGGCGTGATACCTGTTCCCGCACCTGTGCACCAGCCTGCGGAGGCCCTGGCTCCTCAGAATGTGCTGCTCGACACTCTCCCCCAAAGCCTCCGCCCAGGTGAAGAGCACCAGCGTGTGCCTCCACACCCGCGTGCCGAAGGCGGCCATGTTGAGCCTGACCGCCCGGCCGTAGCCGGCTGTGAAAGAGAGATACGCGGGGACGACCAGGAGGAAGGCGTGGGGCCCTGGGGGGCACAGAGCTGCCCTCTGCAGGGCGTGACCTGCGGCCCCGTCCCCAAGGTACCACTTGGGCCCTGTCACTTCCACCAGAGCGACCTGCCGCCCGGCTGCCTGCCCTCGCCTCACTGTGCCTCTCTCTGTCTGGGCCTCCTGTCCACCCAAGATGCTGTTTCCAGCCGAGCTGTTGGAGGCCCAGCTCTCTCCCAGCAGGACGAGCCTGAGCTCAGATGGACCGGGACACTCTGGGAATGGTGGGAATGCGGTACGGATTTGACTGGGAGACTGAGGAGACAGCGGGAATGTTGGGGAAACTGTACTGGGAGGCTGTGCAGGGCTCCCTTCAGCGATCACTGAAACAACAAGAAAAGGCAAACTGTGAGGTTGTGTGCTTGATATAATGAGCAGCTGTCATTATTGTTGTTCCTCCTCATGGAGGGGCTTTAACTGTAACAGATGGGGCAAAATATAAACCAGAGGCTTACACAATTCAGCAACCTCAAACTCATTAATTTCATTATAGAGTTGCGCAATATCTAAACATTATACAAGCCCTGTCTGGGTTCATTTTTACGTATTATTCTTGTTTTCACAGGTGGGTTTCTAACTGTTGAACGAAGTGCACAGGGAGCAGACTATGCCCTGTGCCCGTGCCATTGGCACAAGCGGTTCAGAGAGGGACGAGTCTCGTGGTCCTCGTCAAGCAACTTGGGCACCTCCTTTGCGAACGCCTTTCCCCATGGCCAGATTTCCCCCAAGGTGGTCCTCACAGACTCTTTAATCTTAATCCCGGTTCTTCGGCGATCGCTCCGATTGTCAGCGTGTGAAGCGTCCACGCCAGGTCCTTGGCCCTCTGGAGGTCGGCGTCAGATCTGAGCGTCGTGCGGGTTTTCGGATCATCCTACGCGTCATCCCGCCCCCCTCTGCACTGCCCGTTCCCCTCAGACAGGTGCATGGTGCTCCCCAGACCTTTCTTTCAGCGTGAGAAGGGTCTCCGTTGGATTTTTCCCCAGATGAGCTTCGCAACCAGATTCATAGCGCTACAGAGTACACTTCACAAGAGTTAGAAACCCACCTGTAAAAACAAGAATGATGAAGCAAAAAGAACCAAGGCTGGGCTTATATAGGGTTCAAATGTTGTGCAACTGCACAACGTAATTCATTAGTTTGAGGCTGCTGAGACGTGTAATCAATCTCATTATAGCCACACCTCGTATTAACAATAGTTATTCACATCTGAAGCTAAAAAGTACCATACGAGCAGTGTATGAGAGAGACTAACCTGCAGCTGGTTTATGGGAGTCCAGTCTTTGACATGGTTTAGGCACATTCAGTTCCCCTCTCCCTCTCATCTCCTTCACCCGGTTCTGGAAGCTTCTGTCCATAAACTCAGGCAAAAGGTCATTGAGGCTCTCACTGTTGCTGCAAAGTTTGAGATTCTTCCTTTCTGACCATTCCCTCGCTCCGTGTCTCTCTTTCTTCTGTTTGGGCTTGTGGAGCTCTTCCTCCTGCCCTCCATTCGCCTCTTTCAGGGCATAACCTCGTCCTTCGCTCACAATGGGATCAGGATCATCTTCCCTCATCCCCTGCTTCTCTTTTTGCACCCCTGCTGCCCCTTCCACGCGTGGTTCTTTCCTGTCTTTTTCTCTCTCTCTGTTGTCCACCCCATTTTCCGGATCCACTGTACAGAATTCCACTGGTCCCTTTTTTGCCTTTTTGTACATTTTTTCCATGTCTAACAGTTTCCTTTCTTTTTCTGTGTACCTCAGTTGTAGCTCTTTGAGCTGATCCTCGGTCCCTTTGAGCTTGTGGTAAAATTCAGACTCTTTCCTGTTTAACTCCATTTCATGGGTTTTTACCAGCTCCTTAATCTCCTGCTCTTTCTTTTCAAAAGTCCTTTTAAATTCCTGAATCACAGCCTCCCTCTCTGAAACAGTCACCATCAGCTTTTGCTCTCTGTTTCTTGTTTCTCCTTTAGAAAGTAGTTCCTTCTCTCTGGATTCTTTTTCCTTTGGCTGGGGAATGAGTTTACTCTCCATTTGCCTCTCTCTTGTTCCTTCCTCTAGAAGTTGTCTATCTCTCCCTGCCCCGTTATCGTCTTCACCCTCTGTCCATGGTATTATCCCTTCCTTGTTCTTTAACTCCTCTGGACAATTCAGATTTTTCCCGTCAACTTCCCTCTCTTTTTCAGAAATGGCCTCTTGCAGCTCTTCTAGTTCCTTCTTGTATTCCTTACAGCTCTTTCTGATCTCCTCTAACTCAGCCTCTCTTTGAGAGATCAGTCCCTTCAGTTCCTCTACTTGCTCCTGACTGTCTTCATACTTCTCTGTGATGGAAACCAATCGTTTCTCACTGCAATCGTGCTTCTTTTTCAGTTCATTAACGCATCTCTCTTTTACCTCCATCTCTGTCTCTATCGCCTTCAATTTCTCCTCATGAATCTGTTTCTTGTCCTTCGTCTCTCTCTCCATTTTTTCATATTTTTCTTTCCACGTGTCTTCGCTCAGTTTTTGTATCTCTTCATCTCTTTCCTCGATTGTCCCTCTAATTTCATCCCCCTCTCTCTTCCGTTCCCTCTTGATCTGTTCCATTGCTTTGTCTTTTTCTCTGAGCGCCCCTTCCAGCTCTCTAATCCCTGCTTCTCGCTCACTCTGTTTCCTCTCATATTCTGTCTGCATATTTCTCCTGATCTCCTCATAATGAATCCTCAGTTCTGCAATCTTTGTCTCATTCATCTCGACCCTTGTTCTCAGTTCTTCATTTTCTTTCCTGTAGTCCTCACACTTTTCTTTTATAGCCTCAATCGCTCCATATCTCTCCATGCTCAGTGACTCATACCTCTCTCTGAGGCAAACCAAGTTTCTCTCCAGCTCATCATACCTTTGTTTTAATTCAGAAATCACCTTTTCTTTCACCTCCAGGACTGACTCTACCTCTGCCTCTCTCATCTGCCTTTTCTCCTCATCCATCTGTTTTGTACCCTCCATCTCCTTCTGCATCTTCTCATATTTATCTCTCCATTCCTCTTCCCTCTGCTTTAGCTCTTCCTCATATTTCTGCAGAGAAGCTGATATTTTCTCCTCCCTTTCTTCAGCGTTGTGTCTCAGTTCATCCACTTCTCTCTCTTTCTCATATTGTTTCTTCTGTAATTCATTCAGTTCCATCTTCATGTCTTTTATCTCCTTGTCTTTTTCTCGGACCACTCCCTCCATCTCTTCCTCTCTCTGTAGTTCTTTCTTTCCACGTTGCTGTATAATCTCATCCCTCTCCTTCACAATAATGTGAATTCTCTCCACCAGTTCTGCGGTATCAGTCCTTAGCTGCTTAATCATGACCTCTAGTTTTGCTGTTTGCCTTTCACTGTGTTCATACCTCTCTCTTATCTCTTCTACCTCCTTCTCCTTCTCCCTGATTTTCTCTTCTGCCTCCTCCACTCTCTTCCTCTGTTCATCCTTCAGTCTCTTTTCTGTTGCCCCTGCATTTTCTTGTGCTTGATGCATCAGCTCTGAAATCCTTCTGTCCTTCAGCTCAAGTTGTGCTTCTCTTTCGGACAAAGCCTGTGTGTTTCTCTCTGCCTCCCTCTCTCTCTCTGCATCCTTTAGTTTCATCTCCATCTGTATCCTCCTCAGTTCCTCTTCATATTGCTCTTTCTTATATTCCATCTCTTTGTCTTTCTTCTCATTTATTTCATCTATTTCTTCAGCACCTCTCTTCTGCATGTTGTTTCTCTGCTCCATTTCTCTGATCTCCATCTCTCTTGTCTCAGCCCTCTTTCTGTGCTCTTCATTTTCTTTCCTGTAGTCCTCACACTTTTCTTTTATCTCATCTCTCTCCAGGCTCAGTGTCTCATAACTCTCTCTGAGGCAAACCAAGTTTCTCTCCAGCTCATCATACCTTTGTTTTAATTCAGAAATCACTTTTTCTTTCACCTCCAGGACTGACTCTACCTCTGCCTCTCTCGTCTGCCTTTTCTCCTCATCCATCTGTTTTGTACCCTCCATCTCCTTCTGCATCGTCTTGTGTTTATCTCTCCATTCCTCTTCCCTCTGCTTTAGCTCTTCCTCATATTTCTGCAGAGAAGCTGTTATTTCTTCCTCTTTTTCCTTGATGATGCATCTCAGTTCTTTCTCTTTCTTATCATTTTTCTTCTGTAATTCATTCAGTTCCATCTTCATGTCTTTTATCTCCTTGTCTTTTTCTCTGACCACTCCCTCCATCTCTTCCTCTCTCTGTAGTTCTTTCTCTCCACGTTGCTGTTTAATCTCGTCCCTCTCTTCCACAGCAATGTGAAATTTCTCCATCAGTTCTGCGGTATCAGTCCTTAGCTGCTTAATCATGACCTCTAGTTTTGCTCTTTGCCTTTCACTGTGTTCATACCTCTCTCTCATCTCTTCTACCTCCTTCTCCTTCTCCCTGATTTTCTTCTCCAGCTCCTCATCTTTTTTCCTCTGTTCATCCTTCAGTCTCTTTTCTGTTGCCCCTGCATTTTCTTGTGCTTGATGCATCAGCTCTGGAATCCTTCTGTCCTTCAGCTTAAGTTGTGCTTCTCTTTCTGCCAAAGCCTGTGTGTTTCTCTCTGCCTCCCTCTCTCTCTCTGCATCCTTTAGTTTCATCTCCATCTGTATCCTCCTCAGTTCCTCTTCATATTGCTGTTTTACGTTTTCCATCTCTCTATCTTTTTCCCTGACTGCTAACTCCATCTTTCTGATGTCTTTTTCTTGCTCTCTTAGTTTCCCCTCATTTTCTGTGTGAACGCTTTTTAATTTCTCATAGTATTCCCTCTGCTCTCCAATCTCTTTCTCTTGTCCATTTCTATTCTGCTCTATCTCTTTTATCTCCTCTATCTGCTTTTTCATCTTCTCAGTTTCCACTCTCCACACCTCTTCTCTCTGTCGCTGTTTCTTCTCAAAATCCTGCTTCAGAACTTCAGTGGTTTGCTCTGCCACCTGAATTGTGTGCTGTAGTTCTTCCACCTCCCTCTCTTTGTCCTCATACATTTGATGCAAGTCACACAATTCTGTCTTTTTTTCCAGATTCCTGCGTTTTAATTCCCCTATTTCCAGGTCACACTTCTGCATGTTTGCTTTGATCTCAGCTTCTCTTTTCATCCTCTGCTCTTCATAAAACTCTTTCATTTTATCCAACATTAAGTCTCTCTCTTTCTTCTTCTCCTCCAGGTTCTCCATCTCCTCTCCACGTTTGTGGAATTCCATCGCCAGGTCGTTGAGCTCTGTCTTTTTCTCTTCATTCAGTCGATTCAGCTCCTCCATTTCTGTAGTTTTATTTTGAATGATCTTTCTCAATTCTTCCTCTGTTTTAACAAGACTCTGGCATAACCTTCTCGACTCGTCTGCTTCTTTTTCCATCGCCGCTGTTCTTTCCATCAGCTCACTGTTCTTCTTCTTTTCTTCCTCAGCACTTTTCTCCAGCTCCTCCCTTTCTTTTGCGCTCTGTTGGTGCATCTTTTCCCACATCCTCCTGTCAAGGTGCATCTCTCTCTCTGCGGTCAGTATTCTAATTTCTCTTTCTTCATTCTTCTCCATCAGGGCTTTGATCTCCCGCTCTTTCTCTTGCATCTTTAGCTTCATATCCCCCTCTCTAAGCCTGTACTCCTGGTCAAGAATTGCTGTGATTCTGTCGTTTTTCTCTTTCATTTCCTTTACTCTTTTGTCTAGGAGCTTCCTCATCTCTGTCTGCCTTCTGTCCTCCTGTTCCTGCCTCCCCGCCTCCGGCTTCCCCTCCATTCTTTCCCTTTCCTTGGGTTTCCTCTCAAAACTCATCCTGCTTCTCTCCTTCTTTGCTTTCGTTTCCGTCTCACTGTTCCATCTCTCCTCCTTCTGTCCCATCAGCTCTCTTATTTCCTGCGTCAGCGGCGTGAACGGCTGCCCGCCGTTTCCCGCCACGAGGTCCTCCACCTTCTCCAGCAGCTCTGTGACCTGCGTGTTCACCGGCTCCGCGCCGCTGATGACGTGGTACCTGCCCTCGCACCTCTCCACGAGCTGGTGGGCTTTGGCCGAACTGTGGACGTGCTGCTGGATGGTGGCGCCACGCCTCAGCTTGTCTCCGCCCGTAAACAGGATGAGGGCGTACCTCCAGGCCTCCTCCCCCAGCACCCCCATGTGCTCCACCGCGGCCTGTACAGTGACGTCCGAGTCCACGCCCACCACCAGCAGCAGGGCATGGGGCCCTGGCGGGCACAGTGTCACGCTCCTCCCAATCTCGTGCCGGACCCTCTCGGGGGTCCGCTTGCTCTCCCAGCCGGGCGTGTCCACCACGGTGACCCGTCTGCCCGCCACCTCCCCCTGCGAGCTGGTGCACTCCTCCGTAACCCTGCCGGCCAGGAACGGAGCCCCTCCCAAGATGGCGTTTCCCGCCAAGCTTTTCCCGGTCTCCCGCTCCCCCAGCAGCACCAGCCGTAGGTCCGGGAGGCCACGACCACGCCCTGTGGGCCAGCGCGCCTGTACCTCCTCTCTCCAGGTGACATGGCTCCCATCGCCTGTGAGAAAGAGACATAACCAGCGTGAATTCAGTCTATTTGGACCCATGCAAATGTGTCCCTCCAGCTCCCCAAAAGTATTATACAAATCATACGGCCGAACACACATGGATGCTGCTGAGAGTGCCCAAAGATGAGCCACTACATTTGTATTCTTACATTTCACTTGTAATGAGGAAGGTCAACAGCTATTCATGTTATGTACGGCTCTGAAAACCCAAACGCAGACCACAGGATTATCCAAAATCGTTGTTTAATCGTCCGAAATCGTAGCCAGGAGATCCAATACAAAGACAAAAATGAAAGGCAAAAGAATAGTCGAAAAAACAGGTGAGGGGGTCAAAAACCAGAAAAGCAGAAAGGCAAACAGAACAAAAGGGCAAGGCAGGCTCGGAAATCAAAAGGCAAAGGGGTATCTATCAAGAATCTCAAGAGTTAGGCTTACGAGGTATTCGGCACTAAAACTGATCAACATTCTGACAAAGAACAATGCAGAGACTGAGGTTTAAATACATGAGGGAAGGTGACAATCTAGGCGGCGCTGGGAAAAAGGTGGACTACACAAATAGACAACAGGTGGGGAAACATAATAGGGTAATAACATAATAACGGGAGGGAGACGAAAACACGGACCGGATGCACAAAACAAAACCTGTAAAACATACGGCTCCGGATTAGGGAGTAGACATTTGCAGAGTTAGAAGCCGTAGTGATAGTTAGAGACAGGTGCGAACACTTCGCTGAAACTAAACGAGTAATCAGGGATAGCATAGGGAGGCGGAGTTACAGAACAGTGCAGAAATACAAAGAGATTGCATTAATGAGTTAATTACGTGAATATTTCTAAACTACCCAATAAAAGTGATTGTTAGTTAGTTAGTTAGTTAGACAGACAGTAAGTGTATTAATCGGATTAGTACTGTACAAAACCTAGATTAGTAGTAGTTAGTAAGAATTGTGCTTTACAACATTTACCTACCAAGAAAAAGCAGGAAGTAAGAATCACAAGTTTTAGAAGAAATGTTCAAAACCAGAAAAGTACCGTCACCGCCCGAATAGTGGGACACACAGACAGGGGAGTGACTAGACTGGTAAAAATTCAGATGCAGACATAACAGGGGATGACAAATGAGAACTGTATTGGAAAACACTTGAAAAAATGAATAAATAACAAGAATAAACATAAATACACACAGGACAAATACAGGAACATTACAATTCAGGCTTGACAAAAGATGACTGAAGGGGACTTTATTGAGATTAATTTTATTAGATCTTCCAGTTATTTTTGTAAACAGGAACTAAAAAATTCAACGAGTTTTCTCTTTACGGTCTCATGGGAAAGTATTAACGCAGTCAGATTTGCAGAGTAAATGGGCTAATTCATCCTGAAAAGCTGAATAAAAACCAAACACAGTGACTAGCAGACTCAGACTGAGTGAACTCACCGGTGAATATCTCTCGCAGGGACTCTCTCAGCTTCCTCTCCTCTTGTAGTCTCTGGCTCCTCCTCTCCTCTCCAGGCCTCCGGCCGCCGCCCTGCTGCTCCAGGCGCAGACGGACCGGCTCCATCTCCAGGGGGGCGCCTCCGTTGGCAGCCACCATTTCCTCCACCTTGCGCAGCAGCTGGGCGTCCTGGGCGGCGTGGCGCCCCCTGGCTGTGCTGCGGAGCACGTGCCACCGGTTCCCACAGCGCTCCACCAGGAGCCGGAGGTCCGCGCCACCCTCACCGATCCTGTCCGCCACGACCTCCGGATCGGCGCCCTGCGTGAAGAGCACCAGCGTGAAGAGCACCAGCGTGTGCTTCCAGACCGCCTCGCCCAGGAGCTCCATGTGCTCCTGGATCTCCTTCCGGTAGGTTCCGTCCACCGAGGCGTAGGCCCGGACCACCAGCAGCAGGGCGTGGGGTCTGGGCGGGCACAGGGTCACACTCCGCACTGTCTCCCAATTCACCCACTCGGGCGTGCCGTTGAGAGGGTAGTACCACTCCCACCCGGGGGTGTCCACCTCCGTCGGACTGCCGTCGGTCAACCCCCCCTCACTGATGCCCAGGATGGCATTTCCCGCAGAGCTTTTCCCCGCCCCCTTCCCCCCAGCAGCACCAATCGGAGCTCTGAGGGACACGGGGCTCCAGGAAGAGTGGTCTGCCCCTCCTCTGCCCCTGATGCTGGTCTCACGCCACCTGCAGGAGAGAGGGGGACAGCTGGTTCCCATTCTGTGATGGAGCTTCAGCGCCAGTCTGAGCGCCAAGTCATTTACCCACATGGAACACTTAAAAATAAATTAAAAAGCGTATATTTCTATTACAGTGCATCCGGAAAATCTTCACAGCGCATCACTTTTCCCACATTTTGTTATGTTACAGCCTTATTCCAAAATTGAATAAATTCATTTTTTTCCTCAAACTTCTACACACAACACCCCATAATGACAACATGAAAGAAGCAATTATAGCCTCAAGTCTTTTTGAATATGATGCCACAAGCTTGGCATGCCTATCTTTGGGCAGTTTCACCCATTCCTCTTTGCAGCACCTCTCAAGCTCCATCAGGTTGGATGGGGAGCGTCGGTGCACAGCCATTTTCAGATCTCTCCAGAGATGTTCAATCGGATGTGGCCAGCTCTAGGAAGAGTCCTGGTGGTTCCGAACTTCATCCATTTACGGATGATGGAGGCCACTGTGCTCATTGGGACCTTCAAAGCAGCAGGAATTTTTCTGTACCCTTCCCCAGATTTGTGCCTCAAGACAATCCTGTCTCGGAGGTCTACAGACAATTCCTTTGACTTCATGCTTGGTTTGTGCTCCGACATGCACTGTCAACTGTGGGACCTTATATGGACAGGTGTGTGCCTTTCCAAATCATGTCCAATCAACTGAATTTACCACAGGTGGACTCCCATTAAGCTGTAGAAACATCTCAAGGTTGATCAGTGGAAACAGGATGCACCTGAGCTCAATTTTGAGCTTCATGGCAAAGGCTGTGAATACTTATGTACATGTGATTTCTTGGTTTTTTATTTTTAATGAATTAGCAAAAATCTCAAAAAAACTTTTTTCACATTGTCATTACGGGGTATTGTGTGTAGAATTCGGAGGAATTTAATCAATTTTGGAATAAGGCTGTAACAACAAAATGTGGAAAAAGTGAAGCACTGTGAATACTTTCCGGATGCACTGTATATCTCTATTGTATTTAAACATGAACATGTGTGCATGTACGTATGGACCCTTATGTTCTGTGTTCATTTTTTAACTCTGCTTTCGATGCCATATATAGCAGGTTGAATAGATATCAGTTGTACGATAACAGTTTATGTACAACTATTCACAAGAAAATGTCCAGAATATGCACCCAAATATGGAGTCTCACCAGGAGATGGCGCTGGTGTTGGCACACTCGTTTTCTTCCCTCGCTCCGTCTCTTTTTCCTGCTCTCTCTCTCTCGAGTCTTTTTCCTGCTGAACATCGCTGCTGTTGTATTATTCAGCTTGCATTTCCTCGTTATGAATATGGATATCATGAGATTATGATTATTAATATTGATATACAGATTGTGGAAGAGGAACTGCACTCATTCTGCCCACGCAGTGCAATATCTTTTATTGAAGTCAATTTTTACTGTTGCTGTTATTGGCTTGTTTTTGACAAACAGTTTTTAGTCACAACTCTGGGGTTGATGAAGTGGCAAAAACACAGGAAGGGGTCACATCGTACACTTTCGTTTTCATCAGAGAAGAGCCTTTTTCTGCTGCCACCAGCACCATTGTGAAATGCTCACGCCCATGTTTCATTCAAAGTGAACAAGTCTATATTCCAGTATTAACACAGTCAACATGAATACCCATAATCCTCTTGGTTTATCCTACTTATGACATTTCACAAATAACGTGTGGGGGGGAGTGGACAGGTAACCAGAGCAGTGTGGAGCAATTACAATATTGGCATTTGGCAGACGCTCTTATCCAGAGCAACGTACAGTTGATTAGACTAAGCAGGAGACAATCCTCCCCTGGAGCAATGCAGGTTTAAGGGCCCAACGGCTGTGCGGATCTTATTGTGGCTACACCAGGATTAGAACCACCGACGTTGCCTGTCCCAGTCATTTACCTTAACCACTACGCAACAAGTCCACTATATATACTAGATATTCAGTGTAAAACTAATAAATTACTAATACGAATCATTTATTGGCGGCACGGATGGTGCAGTGGGTAGCACTGCCGCCTCACAGCAAGGAGGTCCTGGGTTTGAATCCCCTTCGGCCGGGGCCTCTCTGTGTGGAGTTTGCATGTTCTCCCCGTGTCTGCGTGGGTTTCCTCCGGGTACTCTGGTTTCCTCCCACAGTCCAAAGACATGCAGGTTAGGCTGATTGGAGAGTCTAAATTGCCCGTAGGTATGAGTGTGTGAGTGAATGTTGTGTGTGCCCTGCGATGGACTGGCGACCTGTCCTGGGTGTATTCCTGCCTTTCGCCCAATGTATGCTGGGATAGGCTCCAGCCCCCCTGCGACCCTGTTCAGGATAAGCAGGTTAAGATAATGGATGGATGGATGGATGGAATCATTTATTTATATTTTGATTCACATTTTGTGTACACTGTACATGCTCTGACATAAATTGATTCTGTCTCAAATGGTTTGGAATGGTACAAGCCTCTTCTTTCATTTAAGTCTTCAAACATGTGTGTGCAGTAAATAGTTTGAGATATTGACACTTTTATAGGACTAGTACAAAATAAGCTGAAATTGCTACAGAGAAGTACATTGTGCAAGCTAGCAACCACAGAACTTCCCAAGTCCTTTGAACTGGCCTGATTGGCCAAAAGGGATCAGTTTGTTGTCTATAATGGTGTCCAGAAACTTAAACTCCTCGACTCTTTCTGTTGTTGTGGCTCTGCAGTTGGTGTCCAGAGAGTAAGCATGGTGTTAATGAACACATACTGCACACCCAAAGTGTTATACCTATTACCCATTCAAAACTTATTTCATGCTCCTCCTGAATACTTTTAAGAGCATATTCATATCCATTTGAAGTGGTATACATACAGTATGGAGGGCTGGATACAGTAGAGATTGAGAAATATAAAAATGCTGGATGCTGGATATCACAATATTGTATTTCACTATACAGTGGGGGTATATTTTTAGTGCTTCTATATTAGTGTGAGTGCTACCATAAAGGTATAGGGGAAAGCTGGAGAACATTCACCCTACTACACCACTTTGTCCCAGGCCAAGCAGCCACTGAATGCTACAGTATGAAACGCTCCAAAGGGAATACATCAGAGGACTTTTATTCTGAAGCATAACCATCACCCTGCACATATATTGATAGATTACATTTCTTACATTGTTGGATATGACGAGGATGTTCCCATGTGTAAATCCAGGTGCAGTCAATGTCAGCCGTGCTTCAGACATGTGACCATCTGCAGAATCTGTTCCAGTGGGGGTGCAGAGATGTCTCAGTCTCAGTGTTTTCACAGATTGAAAGTTGAGGTAACTTTGCCCGCACATCCAGCAGAGGGTGCTGTTGTGACGTGTTGAACAGGAAATGGGCACCTTTAGCGTATTCATTAAGGAGCGTGTCCATACCAGAATGCCAGTCTGAATAGTGTGCCTGGCTCAAATGGACAGAAACACGGTTATTCCAAAGTCCTCCCAGGGAATCAGCCCAACCACGGTGCCTCCGGCTTTCTGCATCTCGTACAGTATTTCTGCAGCGCTTGACACCAGAGCACCAGAAATTTCACATCGTACAGAGACTGTCTGTCTGAAGAGTGTAATAATCCTATGATATACATCTTCCACAAATCTGGTGTAGATTATAACAATTTTAACAATTTCCATCCGATTTCCAACCTCTAATTTGTGTCAAAAGTACTTGAACGTGTCGTGGCAGCCCAACTTCAAACTCACTTGGATTCAAATAACCTCCTTGAACCCTTCCAATCTGGCTTCCAACCAAAACATAGTGTTTCTGTGTGTGTCTGTGTGTGTCTGTGTGTGTCTGTATCTGTCTGTGTCTGTCTGTCCGTGTGTCTGTGTTTCTGTGTGTGCCTGTGTGTGTCTGTGTGTGTCAGCGTCTGTGTGTGTTTGTGTTTCTGCGCCTGTCAGTGTGTGTCTGTGTGTGTATGTGTCTGTCTGTGTCTTTCTGTGTGTGTCTGTGTGTGTATGTGTCTGTCTGTGTTCCTGTGTTTCTGTGTGTGTCTGTGTGTGTCTGTGAGTGCCTGCGTCTGTGTGTCTGTGTGTGTATGTGTCTTTGTGTCTGTGTGTGTCTGTGTGTGTCTGTGTGTGTCTGTGTCTCTGTTCCTCCGTGTAGTTACTGTGGGGCAGGGGTGCACAACTCTGGTCCTGCACGGCCAATCAGTGCACAGCATTTCGTTCCAACCGATGGCCTTGATTTTAGTTTTCAGACATTTCTATAAACTATGCTTGCAGTCTGTGTCTGTTGCTGGTGCATATACAAATGTCAGATCAACACATGATTGGGCTACAATCGATAAGATTCTTGTTAAAACATTGTTACAAGAGCATTGTACAAAATGTTTTGGAACATGTGACTGACAGGTGTTTCTTGTTGCCCAGATGTGTCCGGTTACATTGACTAAATAGTTCTTTATGTGTACTCTTGGTTTAAGCCTAGGGTTTTGCCTGTGAAGAAATATAAATAAACGCGTACTGAGCAACAGATATGAAACATCAGTCACAGGCTTGCATTCAGTGGGTTCACTAATCTTTATTGATGATGTAACTTATGATGATAGCACCAGTATGAATTCAGTCTCCAAAAGTCTACAAAAACATTCTGTCTGAAAAGTTATCAAGAAATGTGTCCAAACTAATTAGGAGGAACTTCATCATGCAGCAAGACAATGACCCAAAACACACTTACAACACAACTTCATTCGGGGCAGGAAGTGGAAGGTTTTAGACTTCCCAAGTCAATCACCAGACCTTAACTTAATTGAGCACACATTTCATGTCCTGAAGAGGAGATTGAAGGGAAAAAACCCTCAAACAAACAGCAACTGAAAGAGGCTGTGTTGTACCCCTGAATAGGGGGACGAAATAATAATTGTGACTCAACACAGTGTTTCTCCACTGATGGCTTCATCACAAGTTCTCCTCCTACTGCACAAAGGCAGGCATGAGTAATCAATATCAGGTTAGCAGAATAAGATCGTTTTGCACATCACTGATTTTTAACTTCATCACATTACAGACCGTGAATTAAATCTTTTTAAACGTCACAAATTATGAGTGTATTACTGCTTTTCACTTGTCACAGCTGCAGTAAAACCCTGGAAAGGCATCACAAAAAGATTAATACAACAGTTTGATGATGTCAATGGGTCACAGGCTTGATGCAGTTATTGTAAGCAAGGGATATGCTACAAAATATGAAGTATTATTTACTTTAATACTCACCGTACCAATACTTTTGCTCACCTAGAAATTGGGTGGTCTGATACCAAAGGTGCTATGTTTTAAGTAGTTTAGCACATCTAGGCGTAAATACGAGGAAATAAAAGATGAAATTATGAACTCTTGTCTTGTGTTCATCTTTTTATCTCAACCCTAAATGTATTCAGTGTATTGCAATAACAAA
Organism: Conger conger; assembly: GCF_963514075.1. Lineage (NCBI taxonomy): Eukaryota > Metazoa > Chordata > Actinopteri > Anguilliformes > Congridae > Conger > Conger conger. The sequence continues at coordinate 60,819,179 of NC_083767.1, read as the reverse complement.
GCAATTGGCCTTGCTGTTCCAAAATTTTATTTATTTTTTAAATTTATTTTCATACATGGTACATGAATGGATCCAGTGGTACATTACTGCATCCTGTGAATCCAATCCAGTTCAGGCACGTGACCATCTCCGTAAGAGAGAGAGAACAAACCCAGTCAAGAATCTCCCGCCGACTGAGAACTACAAGCCTGATCTGCAGTTCCTGTTCCAGCTTCTTACTGTTTTGAAGCACATGTTCTGCGTTCTGTCCCAGGTTCAGCAGAAGTGAGAGTGAATGTATCAGACCGAGAGACGGAGAGACTGTAACATGGAGGCTAAAGCTTTGATTCCTGAGGATGATCTCTGCTGCTCTGTATGTTGTGACATTTTTAAAGAGCCTGTTGTTCTGAAATGCAGCCACAGCTTCTGTAGAGTGTGTCTGCAGCAGTTGTGGGAAGAGAAGAGCTCTCGAGAGTGTCCCATCTGCAGGAGAAAGGCCTCTAGGGAGGAACCTCCTCTTAGCCTGGCCTTAAAAAACATTGTGGAATCTTACTTAAAGCAGAAGACTGAGAGAGAAACTGCAGACAAGACTGAGGCTCGCTGTAGTCTTCACGGAGAGAAACTTGTTTTATTCTGTGAACATGACAAAGAGCTTCTCTGTTTCATCTGTCAGACTTCAAGAAAACACAGAAACCACGCGGTCTGTCCAGTGGAAGAGGCCGCTCTGGAGCTGAAGGTATTCTTTTTTAAATCATAATTTGAAATTAAAGTCAGCATTGTATCTGAAAGTCTTGTTTTAAAGCCTCAAAACATCCAGTATTTTAGATTTCAGTACAATGTAGTAGGAGGAAAATGTGGGCATGGTTAAGTCCGGATTCACAGTTTTGATTGATTCTGGGCCTTTTATAGTGAATACAGCTCCATAAATGTAACATTGAAATGCAGTGTGATTTCATAAATATATAGCAATGATGTGTGAGATTAGATACTGACAGCACAAATATAACACAAGACTTTTACTCTAACAAAATAAAGGTCTAGATCTGATAAAACTACTGTCATATAAACTGTTATCTGCTTGAGAAGAGAACTGTGCAACAACCAGGAAGTGCAGAAATCTACACTGAGTGAATAACCAGTGGAGACAGAGCTGTGTATACTCTCTCAAAATGGATGTGTTAATATCAAACACAATAAATCAAGCTCATTCTATGAATGCTTCAACATTCCTTACAGTTGGCTGTAAATTATATGTATGTACAGCCCAGTATTATTATCCTATTATGGATAATAATATGAAATATTTTATTGGTTTCATTGTGCTGAAAATGCACAATAACATATTGTGTTATGACGCTCTATAAGAATATTTCACTGATCTTTACTTGAGTGTAGTATTTTCCCTACTACATTTCCCATGTGCTTACACTTACAAAATTACACTGACCATCACTAGTGTAACAGAGGTAATATTGTGCTATTTGTGAGAATAAGTCGTAACTGGTTCATATCACTCCAGGAGGAACTCAAGCCTGCACTTAATCTTGTTAAAGAAAAACTGAAGAAGTTTACTGAGGTTGAACAAGGATATAAGAAGACAGCAGAACACATCAGGGTGAGTAACACAATTAGTAAATATGTAGTATTTTTGATGAATGTTGTGTGTGACATGGATAACAATCACACCAACTGCCATACAGAAATAACAAAGCGTAGTTACACTATTCAGGTTTAAAATGGTGTTTGAATCGCAGAGTCAAGCCCAGCACACAGAGAGGCAGATAAAGGCAGAGTTTGAGAAGCTCCACCAGTTCCTGCGTGAGGAAGAGGAGGTCAGACTAGCTGCACTGAAAGAGGAAGAGGAGCAGAAGAGTCGGATAATGGAGGAGAAGCAAGAACACATCAGTGGAGACATCTCCACCCTTACAGACAAAATCACAGCTATAGAGATGGCCATGGAGACCGAAGACACCTCCTTTTTAAAGGTAGGAGCTTCATTTACTGACCGAGTTTATACCGATTAACCTCAGTAAAGTAACGTCATGTGTACTGACTGTTATGATTCTCTTCACTTTCATTAACATGGCTCCTGCTGTTTCTCACCTATTGTTTCTCATAATGGAATGGACTGAATACATTTGTACACTCACAATGATGCTCTTATTGTGTGTTTTTTTCAGAGCTACAACAACATCAAGGAAAGGTATGTGGACTCTCAGCTCATTTCATCTTGTGTGTTTAAGTCTCTTCAGTTCCCGATGCTGACTGACTCCTGCCTGTCGTTACAGAGCCCAGTGCACACTGCAGGACCCAGAGCTGCTCTCAGGGGCGCTGATAGACGTGGCCAAACACCTGGGCAACCTGACGTTCAGAGTCTGGGAGAAGATGCTGGGGATGGTGCAGTACAGTGAGTATCTGGGCCAGATGCTGAAATCAGGTTTTTTTTACAAACATTTAATGAACACATGAAAGAGGAGGAACAGGCTGCATGTTGACATGGTGCTGAAGATAAACAGCACAGAGTCATCCAGTCTCAGAGCAGGGAGATCCTGAGGGCTGCACTGCACTGCTCGCATTTTAATATCAGAACTCACGCAGACACAGAATTAACAAACAATGTAAAACCTTTTTAATAATATGCTTTATTAGCTGTGAGAATTGTTTGCATTGAATTTGCAGTGATGTGTTCATTGGTTCATGAATTTTTATAATGCAAATACCTTTTATATTTCAAATGTGAATCATTATAACTACAGTATAACTAGTATATGTCATTTCCTGTGTATGGGACCTAATCTGAATAGAGTATTTGAAATGGTCCTGCCACACGCCTTGGGCGGACACAAGAGATGGACACAGGGAGTTATGTTATGATCAGAACCATTCACAGACTCCAAGAAGTAATAAATAACAAGCTTCAATCAAAGTACCACAGAAATAGTTCAGTGCAGGGCAATCAGGGCCATCAGGGCAATACAGGCAAGGCAGTTTTGTGGTAGAGTCCAAAGGGTCAGAGTCCAAACAACCAGAGCAGTGTGGAGAGGGCAGGGTGGGGTGTGGGGGGGAGTGGACAGGTAATCGGGAGAAAGGGAAAACATGGAATGGAACATTGACAAATAACACATAGAAAAGGATAAACAGGGAAATTAACTACGACAGAGGCACGGAACACGACAGGAAAACATGAAACTAAACATTTAACAACACAAATACAAAGAACAAGCTATGATACAAAAACACGAGACGTGAGGCAGGATGAATGTCGGTTTTCACTGGTGTTTTAATAAAAATAATAATAATAAAAATAATAATAATAAGCTTGTATAGCATATATAAAATGTAGCTCAAAGAGCTTTGCATTCAGCCACTTACAAATAATTATAAAAACAACACATTGTAGATACAATATAAAAATATGAAATACTGTGATTGTTGAAATACATTCACACAACAAACAAATAACAAGACAAGACAAACACTAACACGACTGCCTTAAAGGAGCGACGGTCTTAAAAGAAAGCTCCCTCAGTCTCTTTTGGTGGTGTAGTTGGCCAGGGCCCCGGCCGGTATATTTCGTGCTGCCAGTTGCACCTCCCCTGACAGCAGCGGTAGGAGGCGCAACGCCCACTCCTCCACCAGGTGTGTGTGTTCTCTCCTGTACCTCTTCTTCCCACCGTTTAAATATCTCTCTTCTTCATATTTCAGCTCCTGTGACGATGGACCCCAACACTGCACATGCCAATCTCTCTCTCTCTGATGATCTGACCACTGTGAGAGACACCGATACAGTGCAGAACTGTCCTGACAACCCAGAGAGATTTAACGCCAGTGTGTGTGTGCTGGGATCTGAGGGGTTAACCTCAGGGAAACACAGCTGGGAGGTGAAGGTTGGGAATAAACGTGAGTGGGATGTAGGAGTGGTGAAAGAGTCCATCAACAGGATGGAAGAGCTAACATACAGCCCAGGGAAAGGATACTGGGTCATAGCGCTGAGGAAGGGTGATGAGTACAGTGCAGCAGGAGTAGATGACCTCACACTGGAGAGGAAACCCCAGAGCATCAGGGTGCAGCTGGACTATGACGGGGGGGAGGTGTCCTTCTTCAACTCCAGTGACATGTCACTCATTTACACTTTTAAACACACATTTACTGAGAGGCTGTTCCCATTCTTCTCTCCCTGTTTGAGAGATGACAGTAGGAACGATGAGCCCCTGAAAATCTGCCCAGTGAAAGTCTCAGTAACAGTGACGTCATCCCAGTGAAGGTGTTTGTGTAAAAATGAAACTAGAAATGCTGTCAGAGATTTAGGATGTGTCTGATCTGCCTCATGCAAGCATGCCTGGCTGTTGACTTGAGCTTTGGGACACATGCTGGAGATGATCGGAGGGGGGGGGGGTTGGTGTACCAGTACCCAATGGAAGATAAGCAGAGGTACACTGTCTCAGTGTCTAGACAGGTACACACATCTAGCACAAAGGGGGGTGTCTGTCACAAGGGAATAATGACTCTTCTGCCCTCAGCTATGTGGCTCTACACAGCCTAGGCAGCGAGCTAAACAAAGTGGCAACTTCTCGAGACACTGGAGATGGGTTTCATAGTGTTTACTGAACCACAATTTGTAAAACTGAAAATACAAAAAATAAAGATATGTTTTCAAGGAACAAGCATCATTTTGTGCTTCAACAATGGCATATTTCTAAATCATATACTCCAAGTTTACTAGTAATTCCAGCATTTTCAATGCGCCAACCGAAGCTAGTCATCGCTTAGCATTGCTAAATATGTGGCTGTCTCCTTAACCTAACAATGCTAACATTCAAGCTATCATGTAAGACTACAAATAATACATGTCTAAAGCTTTATCCTTAATGTTAGATGACTTAACACTTACAGACTGTCTCGTGTCAAAACAGTACGTATCACCGAAGACACAGAATTTTCACCGTCTTCACTATACTGAGAGCTTGATAACAAAAACACTTCCCGAACTTACTTAAGCATAACGCTGATGCATGTTTGCGCCACGAGATGGCAGTGTTCCTCCACAAACTACGCAACAAACCGAGAGACAGAATACATCTTAAGGATGTCAACCCCAAACCTTGTATATAACCAAAAATAAAATAAAAATGAGTTCACAGTCTCTCAGTGAGTGTCCTTTGATACTAAAAGGATGACTTCGCTTATAGGGCGCAAGTAAAGTCTCTGTTCACCCTTCCGACTGACCTTTACCTCGACCTTCCTCACTCTGCCGTCCTCACTGGGAAAATGCCAACTGGCCAGTTGTTCCTTTTTTTGTTCCTTCAGCAGAACCACGTCTCCCTCATGCAGGTTTGGTCTTGAGGTTTGCTATTTCCGTCGATCGTGTAGCCCACTAATGTATTCTTTCCTCCAGCGTCCCCAGAATACATTGGCCAAGTACTGCACACGCCGCCACTGTGTCCTGAAAAGGTCACGACTTTCAAATTGACCTGGTGGCACTGGCGGTGTGCCATGCTTTTGTGTGAGCAACATTGTAGGGGTCAGAATCACAGGGTGTTGTGGGTCTGTGGAAACTGTTGTGAGCGGCCGTGCATTCACTATTGCAGTCACTTCAGCCATGAATGTTACCAACACCTCATGAGTTAGCTTGGCATTGCCGTGTTGCAGAAGCATTGCATCCAGAATTTGACGGGACACTCCAATCATCCGTTCCCAGGATCCGGCCATGTGCGAAGCAAGAGGAGGATTAAACTGCCACTGGCAACCACTGTTCTCAAGGTAGGTTTGAATGTTCTTATTGTGGCATCCTTTCTTGTCAATCTGTAGCTCTTTGCAAGCACTCACAAAGTTGGTTCCGCAATCTGATCTGAGAAGTTTTGCGGCACCTCTGATAGCAAAGAAGCGGCGCAGGGCGTTGATAAATGATGATGTGTCCATTGATTCAATGATTTCAATATCTATGGCATGTATGCTCATACAAGTGAAAATCACGGCCCACCTCTTGGCCTCTGCTTGACCTCCCCTTGTTTTCCTTACTGAGACAGGCCACGGGCCAAACACATCTAGGCCCACAGATGTGAATGGAGGGTCTGTGCATAGTCTGTCCTCTAGTAAGTCAGCCATGATCTGTTCTTGTTGTTTGCCTCTCAGTCCTCCTCCCCCACCCCCCTCATCACTCACACCTGATGACTTTGTCTCCTTCTTTGAAAAGAAGGTCGATGCTATTCGCAATTCCTTCTCCCAACCCTCCCCCCCTGCTGACCCTCCTACCCTCCCCAACTCCCTAACCTCCTTTTCTCCCCTCTCTGAAGCCGACACATTGAAACTCCTTACATCCCACCGCCCGACCACCTGTCCTCTTGACCCCATCCCCTCTCCCCTCCTACAATCTATATCCGATGACATTCTCCCTTTTCTCTCCTCTCTAATCAACACCTCCCTCTATTCCGGCACCATGCCCTCTTCCCTGAAGAGGGCCAGAGTCACTCCCCTCTGCCCTGAACAACGGCCTGTCTCTCTTCTTCCCTTTCTCGCTAAAACTCTGGAACGGGCGGTCTGCTCCCAACTGTCCACTTATCTTCTCCAGAACAATCTCCATGACCCCAACCAGTCTGGCTTCAAGAGTGGCCACTCCACTGAGACCGCCCTGCTTGCGGTCACTGAGGCACTCTACTCTGCTAAAGCCGAATCTCTCTCCTCTGTCCTCATCTTCCTCGACCTATCGGCCGCCTTCGATACAGTCAACCATGAGATTCTGCTCTCATCGCTGTCTGGGATGGGGGTCACAGGGTCTGCACTCACTTGGTTTTCCTCCTACCTCTCTGGTTGCTCCTACCAGGTGACTTGGAGGGGCTCAGTCTCTGACCCTCACCCCCTACAAACTGGAGTCCCGCAGGGCTCAGTTCTTGGGCCTCTCCTCTTCTCGCTATACACCATGTCTCTTGGTTCTGTTATCTCTTCCCATGGCTTTTCTTATCATTCTTACGCTGATGACACCCAACTCTTTATTTCCTTCCCCCCCGACACCCAAGTCACCACACAGATCTCTGCCTGCTTGGCTGATATCTCTGCGTGGATGGCTTCCCACCACCTGAAGCTCAACCTTGCCAAAAATGAGCTTCTCTGCATCCCTGCTAAGTCCTCTCCGTCAATCGACCTCTCACTGACTGTTGAGGACTTTGTAGTTTCCTCCTCCCATACGGCAAAGAATCTTGGGGTGACTCTTGATAACTGCCTCACCCTGGCTCCACAAGTATTCTCCACTGCCAGAACCTGCAGGTTCTTTCTGTATAATATACGCTATATCCGTCATCTCCTGACTGAGAAAGCCACCCAGCTCCTAGTCCAGGCGCTCGTCATTTCCCGCCTGGATTACTGCAACTCCCTCCTAGCCGGTCTCCCAGCGTGTACCATCAAGCCCCTCCAGCTGGTCCAGAATGCTGCAGCCCGCCTGATCACCAGTCAGCCCAGGTCGGCTCATGTCACCCCGCTTCTCATTGGCCTCCACTGGCTTCCTATTGCCGCACGCATCCGTTTCAAGGCCCTAGTGTTGGCATTTCAGGCTGTTAAGGGGACTGCCCCACCTTACATACAATCCTTGATCACTCCCTACTCCCCAGCTAGACCACTCCTGCCAGCTCTGGTTGCCTTATGGTTCCCTCTCTACGTGCACCTGGCGGTCGAGCTGCACGTTCACGCCTGTTTTCCATTCTGGTTCCTCAGTGGTGGAATGACTTGCCTACCACTGTCAGAACAGCAGAATCCCTCCCCCTATTTCGACGCAGACTCAAAACCCACCTTTTCAAACTCTACCTTAGTCCTCCCTCCTGATTTCCCCTGCCCCTCCTTTCTGATATCCCTATCCTTGTCTAATCCTATTTTTTTAAATTTGCACTTATGATGACGACTACGTTTAGAACAGCATTTCATATGTATTTTGCTAGTTCTGGAAGTGATGCTTTGACTTATGGTAGAACCTATGCACTTGTAAGTCGCTTTGGATTAAAAGCGTCTGCCAAATGACAAAAATGTAAATGTAAATGTTACACAATTGAAAATCGTACTGCTTACGGCTCTCTTTCCTCCTACAATCCAAAATCCAGCGGCTCTGACAGCCCCTTCAGTGAAATGTCTACCCTGGTGATATACCTTATCATGGAAGTGCCTGACAATCAGCTCAGTCACATGATGTCTCCCTGGGATGAGAAGTGGATGCGTTTCGTCTGAGGTCCACTGTGCTCTTTTCAGTCGACCTCCCACTCTGAGAAGTCCACTTGTGTCCACGAATGGACTTGTTGAGAGGGCTAGATTTTTTTACAGCCTCACCTCGGTCCAGGTGTTTCAAATCATCGGCAAAGGCCTCTCTCTGAACAATGTGGATGACTATGTCTCTGGCCCGGTGAAGCTGAGCCTCACCAAGGTGCAAACTGCATTCATGCCAGCCTTGACAGATGCTCTCGGGTCTGTGTTTGAAAGACTTAACTATGTGTTGCAGCCTAGCAATTTCCCTAAGCAGGAGATTCCAGCTGGAAAATCTCTCAAATCTTGCACTTCCTAAATGACCTCCTGACACAACGGTGGAGCAGGTCACGATGTCTGGCCGCAGTTCTAAGTCTGTCTCCGGGTCAATGAGGTTGAATGGCATCTCCTGCATTCAACTTTGTTTGGAGTCAGTGAGGAAAGCTGGCCCACTCAGCCATGTGGAGGATGACAGCTGCTGGGTAGGAAGTGCCCTTGTGGCATGATCAGCTGGATTTAGATGAGTGGGTACGTAATGCCACTGACGTGTTCGTGTAGATCGCCTGATACATTCTACTCTGTTATGAACGTAAACATAAAACCGTCTCTTCTCATTAAAAATGTAGCCCAGTACCACTTTTGAGTCTGTAAAGAAATACACATCATCCACCTCCATATCCAGCTCTTCTTGAACCAATTCCGCTACTTCCACAGCCAGAACTGCTGCGCAGAGCTCCAGTCTCGGAATGGTGATGTCTGGTTTTGGAGCAAGCCTTGCTTTTCCAAAGAGGAAGCCTACTTCACTGTGGCCCTCTGCATCTGTTAGTTTCAAGTAGGCTACAGCACCCACAGCCTTATAGATGCATCACAGAAAATGATGATCTCTTTTCTCTGTGCTACTGATGAGGGAATTGTGGTGTACATTCTTGGGATGTTCAACTGTTGTAAGAGTTCTTCCACTTTTCCCACGAGTCCTGTTTTCCTTTTGGCAGCTGAGCATCCCAATCACAAGTATCAGAAGAGATATCTCTCAGAATAGCACGACCCTCAATGCTGACAGGCACTGCAAAGCCAAGGGGGCCATATAGGCTGTTAATTACTGACAGCACACCAAGTTTTGTGAATGGCCTTTCACTGATTGCCACCTGGAACATAAACAGGTCTGCAGAGAGATCCCATCCCAATCCTAAACTACGCTGCATAGGTGGGGAACTTTGCTTAAGTTTGAGGTCCTGTGGGCAGGAAGCAAGGTCTTCATCTGGGAAGGTGTCTGTGATGGTTGGGCTATTGGATGATCTTGTGCAGGCGTATGTTTGCTTGTGCTAGCATTTTCTGAGTTCTGAGCAGCACATCAGTGGCTTCAGTCTCAGTAGAGAATGATTTCAATCCATCATCCACATAAAAGTGGCGTTCTATGAATAGCCTTGCGTCCCTTCCATACTCCTTTTCGCCTTCGATGGCTGTCCTTTTCAGCCTATAGATAGCGATTTATGGTGATGGGCAATTTCCAAATACATGGACCCTCATTCGGAACTCTGCAATTTCTCCATCTAGGTAATGGTTCTGAAACCACAAAAAACGCAGGTAATCACGGTGATCTTTTTTGACAACAAAATTGTGGAACATTTACTGTACACCTGCCATCACTGCATAAGGCTCAAGTCTGAAACGGACGAGCACACCTATAAGGGTGTTGTTCAGATCTGGGCCTTTGAGTAGCATATTATTGAGGGATACATTGTTGCATTGAGCACTTGAGTCAAAGACTATCCTGATTTTCCCTGGCTTTTGAGGATGGTAAATGCCAAAGCTGGGAAGATACCAACACCCTTGTCTGGTTTTAACAGGAGGGGCTTTTTCTGCATGCCCTTTGCTGAACATCTTCTCCATAAAGTCCACGTAGTGGTCCTTCATTTCAGTCTTCTTTTTCAATGTTCGCCGAAGTGATATGAGGCGATGCAGGGCTTGGTCTTTATTGCTGGGTAGGCGTTGTCGTGGAGAACGAAAAGGAAGTGGGGCTACCCAGTTGTTTGCCTCATCTTTGTAGAATCCTTCATGCATGATGTTCATAAATGATTCATCTTCAACAGAGAGAGCTAACTTTTCATCGTCAACTGTTTGCTTGAAGATAAGTGTGCCTACATCACCTTTAGTCAGTGTATTTTCAAGGAGGGGGCAGGTGTCTGTGAGCCTCTCCTTGATAACAATTCTGTTCTCACAGGGGGTGAAAAAACTGGGTCGTCCACTCTCAAGTATGCTTGTCTTGAAAGAGTTCACAGTAGGTTTATGAGCTCCTGTGAGGCAAACATCCCCTATGATCACCCACCCCAAATCAAGGCATTGAGCATAAGGTGCATCGTGTGGGCCGTTGAGCTGATTACGCACCTTGTGAGCTCGAATGAGGTCCCTACCAAGGAGGAGGAGAATCTCTGAGGAAGGATCTAGTGGGGGTATCTGAGATGCAATGGGTTGAAGATGAGGGTGGTGGGCTGCAGCCTCTGGAGTCGGGATCTCCCTCCTATTGTCAGGAATCTGGTTGCATTCAGTGAGCACTGGTAATGATATTGACACATTTCCATCCATTCCCTCAATGATGAAGCCGCTAGCTCTCCTTCCGCTGGTGTTTGTTACACCAGCACATGTCTTCATTGTGTAGGGCAAGGTTTCACCTTGATGCCAAACATGTCAAAGAAGCTAGATCGTGCTAATGACACATTACTTTGGTCATCTAACATGGCATACATTTTCCTCTTCTTTTCAGGGTGTGCAGTAGGGTACACGTTGACCAGGCAAATATTAGAACATGACTTCCCTTGGTGTCCTTTACCACATACCACATAACTGGATGTGGTGACAGTGGAATGTGGGTGTTCCTGCTCCCCGCCGTGACCCTCTGTAGGTGTGTTGGGCTCTTATGCTGTCCATGGTGGTTGTGGGTCAAACTCTTTCACCACCCATGGCGGTGGGCCAGCATGCAATGCTGAAACATGACTATTGCTGTTGCACTCTGAACACTGAATCACTGCTTTACAGTCTCTGGCCCTATGATCTGTAGACATACAGCAGATTGAGTGTTCTTTAAGCAAACTTTTCATTCTTTTCATTCTAAAACCTCTACATTTAGCAAGTGAATGTGGCTTCAGATGAATGGGACACTGCTTGTCTGGACCAGGTGGCGGCAAATCAGCCTCGTTGGGTATCTCTACCTGTGTTTTGTTTGCTGTGAAAGGAACTCTGACTTTGGTTTGCGGAGGTGTCTTTTCTGCTTTGAGGAACAGAGTGTTATTGCTTTGTAATGTGAAGCTGGGATCTGTCTTAATTTCTGCATGACTATTTACAAACTCTACAAAGTAAGAAAAAGGCGGGTAAAAGGCATTGTGTTGTCTCTTATATCTTGTTCCTTGCTTGATCCATGCCTCTTGGAGATTATCTGGGAGCTTTTCCACAATGGGGTTTATTCCTCTTGATGTGTCCAAGAAACTGAGGCCTGGCAGATAACCTTCATTCTTTGCTGCTTGTAGTTCAAGAAGAAGATCTGCTAGCTCTTGCAACAGATGGTTGTCTTTACGAGAGACCCAGGGAAAAGCCTCCAGACACTTGAACAGAGATGCTTCAATGACTTCTGATGAGCTGTAATTTTTGTCCAATCTTTGCCACAAACGCCTAAGACCTGTCTCTGGATCATTCACATGGACTGCTCTGATCCTCAGAGCATGCTGAAGAGATTCCCCTTCGAGTCATTTTGTGAGTAAATCAAGCTCCTCGCTTGCCTTTAAGTTCAGTCCTTCAATGCCATTGTGAAACATAGACTTCCAAGCGATGTAGGTCTCTGGCTTGTTGTCGAACACCTTGAACGCCGTGGTCAGAAGGTCACGGCGTGCAAGGTAAGCAGCAAGTTCTGACATTTCAGTTGGCCTGGGGCTCGATCTATCTCGGATACGTTTGTTGTCTGTTTCAAAGTCTGCTCTGTTGAAAGCAGGTGAGGCATAACTAGGCTGCCATCTACCTGGAGTCTCTGCGAAACACCCCGGGATGTATCCTGCAGCTGCTGCACACCCTGGTGTAAATCCGGTAGCCGCGGCACACCCGGGTGTACTTCCAGACGCTGCGGCATTCTCAGGTGAACATCTAGTGGTGGCAGTCAGGTGTGTTCCCAGTTGCATGTGGCGTACGATAATCCAGCTCATGTATATCATGGTACTTTGATGGAGACACTTAACGGTCCCTTTTAAATTCAGAGTCATTGTTGAAGTGGGTTTTGATATATTGCTCGACGCGTTTAAGTGTCGCAGGTGTGGTAACAGGGATACCGAGGCCGGTTACTTCGGTGTGTTTATTTTGGCTTTCAGCTGCCTCCTCGAGGACTATTGCCGCAGCGTGGGCAGCTTCGGCTTCTCCCTCTTGCTTCAGCGCATTAAGCCGCGCTTCTATCCGTGCCTTCTCGACCTCCATGTCAATTTGGCCTTTGGCAAACTCAGCCTTGGTGCAGGCGGCTTCAGCTGCAGCCCGTGCTTGTGCTGCAGCTAGGCTGGCGCTTGACTGATTTGATCTGGCTGATCCACAATCTGACCTGACTTCCAGCTGAGAGAAGGGAGGTGATTTATCCTTGCCGGGCATTTTGGAGAAGAGGTCCTCGGCGAAGCACTTGACGTATGGCAAGTCTTTTTACTCTTCTGCCCTCAGCTATGTGGCTCTATACAGCCTAGATAGCGAGCTAAACAAAGTGGCAACTTCTAAAGACACTGGAGATGGGTTTCATAGTGTTTACTGAACCACAATTTGTAAAACTGAAAATACAAAAAATAAAGATATGTTTTCAATAAACAAGCATCATTTTGTGCTTCAACAATGGCATATTTCTAAATCATATACTCCAAGTTTACTAGTAATTCCAGCATTTTCAATGCGCCAACCGAAGCTAGTCATCGCTTAGCATTGCTAAATATGTGGCTGTCGCCTTAACCTAAAACATTGCTAACATTCAAGCTAGCTATTATCCTTAATGTTAGATAACTTAACACTTACAGACTGTCTCGTGTCAAAACACAGTACGTATCACCGAAGACAGAATTTTCACCGTCTTCACTATACTGAGAGCTTGATAAAAAAAACACTTCCCGAACGTACTTAAGCATAACGCTGATGCATGTTTACGCCACTAGATGGCAGTGTTCCTCCACAAACTACGCAACAAACCGAGAGACAGAATAATGACTATGTGGTTATTTGCTTTTACCTGGTGTGTTTTATGCTGTAAAGGAGACTATTGTTTCTTGTTAATGTAATTTGTTATTCATCTGAACTTTGGAAACCGCAAATGTTACTTTTCAGAGGACCACATGCTTTCACACTTAGAGGGTAGTATAGGTGAAATCCATTTCAATAATTTCAATTAATACATTTTCTTTTGATCACCAATTATTTTGTTGAGTTACTCAACTGTACATGCATTTTTGGTCATGTGCATGCAGGCTGTATCTTTTGGGTTCTGTTTTGAAGCATTAGAACTGTATTTTATGAAGTGTTTATACATAAAACAGATGCGCTCTTGTGGGTAAATCAAATGCTTTCATACCTGATTGATGTCATTCCTGTTGAACTGGATTCATGAGAGCGTGTACAAGCTTTAATTAGAGTCTGGGCTCTTTTCAGATTGTACTTTGCAGATGCAGTGAATAATAAATATAAAAATGCTGGATGCTGGATATCACAATATTGTATTTCACTATACAGTGGGGGTATATTGTTAGTGCTTCTATATTAGTGTGAGTGCTACCATAAAGGTATAGGGGAAAGCTGGAGAACATTCACCCTACTACACCACTTTGTCCCAGGCCAAGCAGCCACTGAATGCTACAGTATGAAACGCTCCAAAGGGAATACATCAGAGGACTTTTATTCTGAAGCATAACCATCACCCTGCACATATATTGATAGATTACATTTCTTACATTGTTGGATATGACGAGGATGTTCCCATGTGCAAATCCAGGTGCAGTCAATGTCAGCCGTGCTTCAGACATGTGACAATCTGCAGAATCTGTTCCAGTGGGGGTGTAGAGATGTCTCAGTCTCAGTTTTTTCACAGATTGAAAGTTGAGGTAACTTTGCCCGCACATCCAGCAGAGGGTGCTGTTGTGACGTGTTGAACAGGAAATGGGCACCTTTTGCGTATTCATTAAGGAGCGTGTCCATACCAGAATGCCAGTCTGAATAGCGTGCCTGGCTCAAAAGACAGAAACACGGTTATTCCGAAGTCCTCCCAGGGTATCAGCCCAACCACGGTGCCTCCGGCTTTCTGCATCTTGTACAGTATTTCTGCAGCACTTGACACCAGAGCACCAGACATTTCACATCGTACAGAGAGTGTCAGTCTGAATAGTGTAATAATCCTATGATATACATCTTCCACAAATCTGGTGTAGATTATAACAATTTAAACAATTTCCGTCTAATTTCCAACCTCCCATTTGTCTCAAAAGTACTTGAACGTGTTGTGGCAGCCCAACTTCAAACTCACCTGGATTCAAATAACCTCCTTGAACCCTTCCAATCTGGCTTCCGACCAAAACATAGTGTTTCTGTGTCTGTCTGTCCGTGTGTCTGTCTGTGTGTGTCTGTGTGTGTCTGTGTGTGTCTGTCTGAGTGTGTCTGTGTGTGTCTGTGTCTCTGTTCCTCTGTGTAGTTACTGTGGGGCAGGGGTGCACAACTCCGGTCCTGCACGGCCAATCTGTGCACAGCGTTTCCTTCCAACTGATGACCTTGATTTTAGTTTGCAGACATTTCTATAAACTATGCTTGCAGTCTGTGTCTGTAGCCGGTACATATGCAAATGTCAGATCAAGACATGATTGGGCTACAATCGATAAGATTCTTGTTAAAACATTGTTACGAGAGCATTGTACAAAAAGTATTGGAACAGCACGGTCAATTCCTTTGTTTTTGCTCGACGCTAAAAACAATAGAGTTTGAGGTCAAAAGATGAGAGATCCCAATTTCACCTTTTATTTCCTGGTATTTTTATCTAGATTTGTTAAATAACTTATCAGAACATATCACCTTTTGTATTAGACCACCCAATTTTTAGGTGAGAAAAAGTATTGGAACATGTGACTGACAGGTGTTTCTTGTTGTCCAGATGTGTCCTGTTACATTGACTAAATAGTTCTGTATGTGTACTCTTGGTTTAAGCCTTGGGTTTTGCCTGTTGAAGAAATTTAAATAAACCGCTGGCATACTGAGAAACAGATATGAAACAGGTCGACCACGGAAAACAACAGCAGTTGATGACAGAGATATTGTCAGAGCTATGAAGAAAAACCACAAAACATTAGTCAGTGAGAGGAAGTGTCATGGCTTAGGCTTGCATGGAGTGGGTTCACTAATCTGGATTGATGATGTAACTTTTTAGACTGCCCAAGTCAATCACCAGGCCTGAACTTAATTGAGCACGCATTTCACGTCCTGAAGAGGAGATTGAACGGGAAAAAACCCTCAAACAAACAGCAACTGAAAGAGGCTTTGTTGTACCCCTGAATAATAATTGTGACTCAACACAGTGTTTCTCCACTGATGGCTTAATCACAAGTTCTCCCCCTACTGCACAAAGGCAGGCATGAGTAATCAATATCAGGTTAGCAGAATAAGATCGTTTTGCAGATCACTGATTTTTAACTTCATCACATTACAGACCATGAATTCAGTCTTTTTAAACTTTGCAAATTATGAGTGTATTACTGCTTTTCACTTGTCACAGCTGCAGTAAAAGCCTGGAAAGGCATCACAAAAAGATTAATACAACAGTTTGATGATGTCAATGGGTCACAGGCTTGATGCAGTTATTGCAAGCAAGGGATAAGCTACAACATATTAAGTATTATTTACTTTAATACTCTCTGTACCAATACATTTGCTCACCTAGAAATTGGGTGGTCTGATACCAAAGGTGCTATGTTTTAAGTACATCCAGGCGTAAATACGGGGAAATAAAAGATTAAATTATGAACTCTTGTTTATCTTTTTATCCCAACCCCAAATGTATTCGGTGTATTACAAAGGAATTGGCCTCACTGTTCCAAACGATCTCATTTAATTTATTTTCATACATGGCACATAAATGGATCCAGTGGTCCTTTTCTGCATCCCGTAAATCCAATCCAGTTCAGGCACGTGACCATCTCCGTAAGAGAGAGAGGACAAACCCAGTCAAAAATCTCCCGCTGACTGAGAACCACAAACCTGATCTGCAGGTTTGTTTCTGTTTTGACGCACATTGGGTGTGTTCTGTCCCAGGTTCAGCAGCGGTGAAAGTATCAGACCGAGAGACGGAGAGACTGTAACATGGAGGCTAAAGCTTTGATTCCTGAGGATGATCTCTGTTGCTCTGTATGTTGTGACATTTTTAAAGAGCCTGTTGTTCTGAAATGCAGCCACAGCTTCTGTAGAGTGTGTCTGCAGCAGTGCTGGGAAGAGAAGGGCTCTCGAGAGTGTCCCATCTGCAGGAGAAAGGCCTCTATGGATGATCCTCCTCTAAACCTGGCCTTAAAAAACATTGTGGAGTCTTACTTAAAGCAGAAGACTGAGAGAGAAACTGCAGACAAGACTGAGGCTCGCTGTAGTCTTCATGGAGAGAAACTTGTTTTATTCTGTGAACATGACAAAGAGCCTCTCTGTTTCATCTGTCAGACTTCAAGAAAACACAGAAACCACCCGGTCTGTCCAGTGGAAGAGGCCGCTCTGGAGTTGAAGGTATTCTTTTTTAAATCATAATTAAAAATTCAAGTCAGCATTGTATCTGAAAGTCTTGTTTTAAAGCCTCAAAACATCCAGTGTTTTAGATTTCAGTCCAATGTACTTGGAGTAAAATGTGGGCATGGTTAAGTCCAGATTCACAGTTGTGATTACGGGCCTTTTATAGTGAATACAGTTCCATAAATGTAACATTGAAATACAGTGTGATTTCATAAATATATAGCAATGATGTGTGAGATTAGATACTGACAGCACAAATATAGCACAAGACTTTTACTCTAACAAAATAAAGGTCTAGATCTGATAAAAGTACTGTCATATAAACTGTTAACTGCTTGAGGAGAGAACTGTGCAACAACCAGGAAGTGCAGAAATCTACACTGAGTGAATAACCAGTGGAGACAGAGCTGTATTACTTTCTCAAAATGGATGTGTTAATATCGAACACAATAAATCAAGCCGGTTCTATGAATGCTTCAACATTCCTTACAGTTGGCTGTAAATTATATGTATGTACAGCCCAGTATTATTATCCTATTTTGCTGAAATATTTTATTGGTTTAATTGTGCTGAAAATGCAAAATAACATATTGTGTTATGACGCTCTATAAGAATATTTCACTGATCTTTCCTCGAGTGTAGTATTTTCCATACTACATTTCCCACGTACTTACAGTTACAAAATTACACTGACCGTCACTAGTGTAGCAGGGGTAATACTGTGCTATTTGTGAGAATAAGTCTTAACTGGTTCATATCACTCCAGGAGGAACTCAAGCCTGCACTTAATCTTGTCAAAGAAAAACTGAAGAAGTTTACTGAGGTTGAACAAGGATGTAAGAAGACAGCAGAACACATCAGGGTGAGTAACACAATTAGTAAATATGTAGTATTTTTGATGAATGTTGTGTGTGACATGGATAACAAACACACTAATTGCCATACATGAATAACAAAGCGTAGTTACACTATTCAGGTTTAAAATGGTGTTTGAATTGCAGAGTCAAGCCCAGCACACAGAGAGGCAGATAAAGGCAGAGTTTGAGAAGCTCCAGCAGTTCTTGCGTGAGGAAGAGGAGGCCCGACTAGCTGCACTGAAAGAGGAAGAGGAGCAGAAGAGTCGGATAATGGAGGAGAAGCTAGAACACATCAGTGGAGACATCTCCACCCTCACAGACAAAATCACAGCTCTAGAGACGGCCATGGAGACCGAAGACACCTCCTTTTTAAAGGTAGGAGCTTCATTTACTGACCGAGTTTATACCGATTCACCTCAGTAAAGTAACGTCACGTGTGCTGACTGTTATCATCCTCTTCACTTTCATTAACATGGCTCCTGCTGTTTCTCACCTATTGTTTCTCATAATGGAATGGACTGAATACATTTATACACTCTTATATGCTCTTATTGTGTGTTTTTTTCAGAGCTACAACAACCTCAAGGAAAGGTATGTGGACTCTCAGCTCATTTCATCTTGTGTGTTTAAGTCTCTTCAGTTCCCGATGCTGACTGACTCCTGCCTGTCGTTACAGAGCCCAGTGCACACTGCAGGACCCAGAGCTGCTCTCAGGGGCGCTGATAGACGTGGCCAAACACCTGGGCAACCTGACGTTCAGAGTCTGGGAGACGATGCTGGGGATGGTGCAGTACAGTGAGTATCTGGGCCAGATGCTGAAATCAGGTTTTTTTTACAAACATTTAATGAACACATGAAAGAGGAGGAACAGGCTGCATGTTGACATGGTGCTGAAGATAAACAGCACAGAGTCATCCAGTCTCAGAGCAGGAAGATCCTGAGGGCTGCACTGCACTGCTCGCAGTTTAATATCAGAACTCATGCAGACACAGAATTAACACACAATGTAAAACCTCATCAATAATATGCTTTATTAGCTGCGAGAATTGATTCTATTGAATTTGCAATGATGTGTTCATTGATTCATGACTTTTCATAATGCAAATAGGTTTTATATTTAAAATATGAATCACTATAACTACAGTATATTGTTATCCATAACTAGTATATGTCATTTCCTGTGTATGGGACCTAATCTGAATAGAGTATTTGAAATGGTCCTGCCACACGCCATGGGCGGACACAAGAGATGGACACAGGGAGGTTGTTATGATCGGAACCATTCGCAGACTCCAAGATGTAATAAATAACACGCTTCAATCAAAGTGCCACAGAAATAGTTCAGTGCACGGCAATAAGGGCAATACAGGCAAGGCAGTTTGAGTCCAAAGGGTCAGAGTCCAAACAACCAGAGCAGTGTGGAGAAGGCAGGGTGGGGTGTGGACAGGTAACCAGAGCAGTGTGGAGAAGGCAGGGTGGGGTGTGGGGTGTGGGGGGGTGTGGACAGGTAACCAGAGCAGTGTGGAGAGGGCAGGGTGGGGTGTAGGGTGTGTGTGTGGGGGGGGGGGGGGGGGGGTGGACAGGTAATCGGGAGAAAGGGAAAACATGGAATGGAACATTGACATAAAACACATAGAAAAGGATAAACAGGGAAATTAACTACAACAGAGGCACGGAACGTGACAGGAAAACATGAAACTAAACATTTATCAACACAAATACAAGCTATGATACAAGCTATGATACAATAACACGAGACGTGAGGCAGCACTGGCATTTTAATAAATAAAAAATAAAAAAATTGGATTCAAAAAATTCATTAAAAAAAATATAATAATAATAAGTTTCATTTGTATTGCATACATAAAATGTAAAGGGCTTTGCATTCAGCCAGTTACAAATAATTATAAAAACAACACATTGTAGATAAAATATAATAATAATAAATACTGTGATTGTGGAAATACATTCACACAACAAACAAATAACAAGACAAGACAAACACTTACACGACTGCCTTAAAGGAGCGACGGTCTTAAAAGAAAGCTCCCTCAGTCTCTTTTGGTGGTGTAGTTGGCCAGGGCCCCGGCCGGGATATTTCATGCTGCCAGTTGCACCTCCCCTGACAGCAGCGGTAGGAGGCGCAACGCCCACTCCTCCACCAGGTGTGTGTGTTCTCTCCTGTACCTCTTCTTCCCACCGTTTAAATATCTCTCTTCTTCATATTTCAGCTCCTGTGATGATGGACCCCAACATTGCACATGCCAATCTCTCTCTCTCTGATGATCTGACCACTGTGAGACACACAGGTACAGCGCAGAACTGTCCTGACAACCCAGAGAGATTTAACCGCATTGTAAATGTGCTGGGATCTGAGGGGTTTACCTCAGGGAAACACAGCTGGGAGGTGAAGGTTGGGAATAAACCTAAGTGGGATGTAGGAGTGGTGAAAGAGTCCATCAACAGGAAAGGAAATGAACCAGCCGGCCCAGAGGATGGATACTGGCTCATAATGCTGAGGAATGGTGATGAGTACAGAGCAGCAGGAGTTACTGACCTCACACTGAAGAGGAAACCCCAGAGCATCAGGGTGCAGCTGGACTATGACAGGGGGGAGGTGTCCTTCTTCAACTCCAGTGACCTGTCACTCATTTACACTTTTAAACACACATTTACTGAGAGGGTGTTCCCATTCTTCTCTCCCTGTTCGAGAGATGGTGGTAGGAATGATGAGCCCCTGAAAATCTGCCCAGTGAAAGTCTCAGTAAAAGTGACATCATCCCAGTGAAGGTGGGGGGGGGGGGGGGGGGGGGGGTTGATGGTGTACCAGTACCCAATGGAAGATAAATAGACAGAGGTACACTGTCTCAGTGTGTAGACAGGGACACACATCTAGCACAAAGGGGGGTGTCTGTCACAAGGGAGTAATGACTATGTGGCTATTTGCTTTTACCTGGTGCGTTTTATGCTGTAAAGGAGACTATTGTTTCTTGTTAATGTAATTTCTTATTCATCCAAACTTTGGAAACTGCAAATGTTACTTTTCAGAGGACCACATGCTTTCACACTTAGAGGGTAGTATAGGTGAAATCCATTTCAATAATTTCAATGAATTCATTTTCTTTTCATCACCAATTATTTTGTTGAGTTACTCAACTGTACAGGCATTTTTGGTCATGTGCAAGCAGGCTGTATCTTTTGGGTTCTGTTTTGAAGCATTAGAACTGTATTTTATGAAGTGTTTATACATAAAACAGATGCGCTCTTGTGGGTAAATCAAATGCTTTCATACCTGATCGATGTCAATCCTGTTTAACTGGATTCATGAGAGCGTGTACAAGCTTTAATTAGAGTCTGGGCTCTTTTCAGATTGTACTTTGCAGATGCAGTGAAGAATAAATTCACCCTGTCAGTACCATGCTGTAGGATTTACATCTGAGCCTTCAGTAGCTTTACCTGCACACCTGCCATTGGTCTCAAACTCTTTTCATATATGCATGATATGTTTTTATTGAACGTAGGATGTAATGATGATGTACAGACACTAGATATTCAGTGTAAAACTATAAAAACATCAGGCTTTATGCAATTTCTTTATATTTTCATGTATATTTTGTGTACACTGTATGTACATGCTCTGACATCAATTGATTCTGTCTCAAATGGTTTGGAATGGTACAAGCCTCTTCTTTCATTGAAGTTTTTAGCCATGTGTGCAGTAAATAGTTTGAGATATTGACACTTTTATAGGACTAGTACAAAATAAGTTGAAACTGCTACAGAGAAGTACGTTGTGCAAGCTAGCAACCACAGAACTTCCCAAGTCCTTTGAACAGGCCTGATTGGCCAAAGGTTTTTAGTCTGTATTTGTCTGTGTCTGTGTGTGTCCGTCTCTCTGTGTGTGTCTGTGTGTGTCCGTCTCTGTTCCTCCGTGTAGTTACTGTGGGGCAGGGGTGCACAACTCCGGTCCTCCAGGGCCAATCAGTGCACAGCGTTTCGTTCCAACCGATGGCCTTGATTTTAGATTTCGGACATTTCTATAAACTACGCTTGCAGTCTGTGTCTGTAGCCGGGGCATATACAAATGTCAGATCAAGAAATGATTGGGATACAATCGATAAGATTCTTGTTAAAACATTGTTACAAGAGCATTGTACAAAAAGTATTGGAACAGCACGGTCAATTCCTTTGTTTTTGCTATAAGCTGAAAACAATAGAGTTTGAGGTCAAAAGATGTACATGAGAGATCCCAATTTCACCTTTTATTTCCTGGTATTTTTATCTAGATTTGTTCAATAACTTATCAGAACATATCACCTTTTGTATTAGACCACCCAATTTTTAGGTGAGAAAAAGTATTGGAACATGTGACTGACAGGTGTTTCTTGTTGCCCAGATGTGTCCTGTTACATTGACTAAATAGTTCTGTATGTGTACTCTTGGTTTAAGCCTTGGGTTTTCCCTGTTGAAGAAATTTAAATAAACCGCTGGCATACTGAGCAACAGATATGAAACAGGTCGACCACGGAAAACAACAGCAGTTGATGACACAGACATTGTCAGAGCTATGAAGAAAAACCACAAAACATCAGTCAGTGACAGGAAGTGTCATGACATGCAGGTTAGGCTGATTGGAGAGTCTAAATTGCCCGTAGGTATGAGTGTGTGAGTGAATGGTGTGTGTGCCCTGCGATAGACTGGTGACCTGTCCTGGGTGTATTCCTGCCTTTCGCCCAATGTATGCTGGGATAGGCTCCAGCCCCCCTGCGACCCTGATCAGGATAAGCGGGTTCAGATAATGGCTTAGGCTTGCATGGAGTGGGTTCACTAATCAGTATTGATGATGTAACTTATGATGATAGCACCAGTATGAATTCAGTCTCCAAAAGTCTACAAAAACATTCTGTCTGAAAATTTATCGAGAAATGCATCCAAACTAATCAGGAGGAACTTCATCATGCAGCAAGACAATGACCCAAAACACACTTACAACACAACTTCCTTCGGGGCAGGAAGTGGAAGGTTTTAGAATTCCCAAGTCAATCACCAGGCCTGAACTTAATTGAGCACGCATTTCACGTCCTGAAGAGGAGATTGAAGGGAAAAAAACCTAAAAAAAACAGCAACTGAAAGAGGCTGTGTTGTACCCCTGAATAATAATTGCGACTCAACACAGTGTTTCTCCACTGATGGCTTTATCACAAGTTCTCCCCCTACTGCACAAAGGCAGGCATGAGTAATCAATATCAGGTTAGCAGAATAAGATCGTTTTGCAGATCACTGATTTTTAACTTCATCACATTACAGACCATGAATTCAGTCTTTTTAAACTTAGCTAATTATGAGTGTATTACTGCTTTTCACTTGTCACAGCTGCAGTAAAAGCCTGGAAAGGCATCACAAAAAGATTAATACAACAGTTTGATGATGTCAATGGGTCACAGGCTTGATATGGTTATTGCAAGCAAGGGACATGCTACAAAATATTAAGTATTATTTACTTTATTACTCTCCGTACCAGTACTTTTGCTCACCTAGAAATTGGGTGGTCTGATACCAAAGGTGCTATGTTTTAAGTACATCCAGGCGTAAATACGGGGAAATAAAAGATTAAATTATGAACTCTTGTTTATCTTTTTATCCCAACCCCAAATGTATTCAGTGTATTACAAAGGCCTCGCTGTCCCAAATGATCTCATTTAATTTATTTTCATACAGGGCACATAAATGGATCCAGTGGTACATTACTGCATCCTGTGAATCCAATCCAGTTCAGGCACGTGACCATCTCCATAAGAGAGAGAGGACAAACCCAGTCAAGAATCTCCCGCTGACTGAGAACTACAAACCTGATCTGCAGGTTTGTTTCTGTTTTGACGCACATAGGGTGTGTTCTGTCCAAGGTTCAGCAGCGGTGAAAGTATCAGACCGAGAGACGGAGAGACTGTAACATGGAGGCTAAAGCTTTGATTCCAGAGGACGATCTCTGTTGCTCTGTATGTTGTGATATTTTTAAAGAGCCTGTTGTTCTGAAATGCAGCCACAGCTTCTGTAGAGTGTGTCTGCAGCAGTGCTGGGAAGAGAAGAGCTCTCGAGAGTGTCCCATCTGCAGGAGAAAGGCCTCTGTGGATGATCCTCCTCTAAGCCTGGCCTTAAAAAACATTGTGGAGTCTTACTTAAAGCAGAAGACTGAAAGAGAAATGACAGACAAGACTGAGTCTCGCTGTATTCTTCACGGAGAGAAACTTGTTTTATTCTGTGAACATGACAGAGAGCCTCTCTGTTTCATCTGTCAGACTTCAAGAAAACACAGAAACCACCCGGTCTGTCCAGTGGAAGAGGCCGCTCTGGAGCTGAAGGTATTCTTTTTTAAATCATAATTAAAAATTCAAGTCAGCATTGTATCTGAAAGTCTTGTTTTAAAGTCTCAAAACATCCAGTATTTTAGATTTCAGTACAATGTACTAGGAGTAAAATGTGGGTATGGTTAAGTCCGGATTCACAGTTGTGATTATGGGCTTTTTATAGTGAATACAGCTCCATAAATGTAACATTGAAATACAGTGTGATTTCATAAATATATAGCAATGATGTGTGAGGTTAGATACTGACAGCACAAATATAGCACAAGACTTTTACTCTAACAAAATGAAGGTTTAGATCTGATAAAACTACTGTCATATAAACTGTTATCTGCTTGAGGAGAGAACTGTGCAACAACCAGGAAGTGCAGAAATCTACACCGAGTGAATAACCAGTGGAGACAGAGTTGTATATACTCTCTCAAAAATGGATGTGTTAATATCGAACACAATAAATCAAGCCGGTTCTATGAATGCTTCAACATTCCTTACAGTTGGCTGTAAATTATTTGTATGTACAGCCCAGTATTATTATCCTATTTTGCCTAAATATTTTATTGGTTTAATTGTGCTGAAAATGCACAATAACATATTGTGTTGTGACGCTCTATAAGAATATTTCACTGATCTTTCCTCGAGTGTAGTATTTTCCATACTACATTTCCCACAGGCTTCCAGTTACAAAATTACACTGACCGTCACTAGTGTAGCAGGGTAATACTGTGCTATTTGTGAGAATAAGTCTGAACTGGTTCATATCACTCCAGGAGGAACTCAAGCCGGCACTTAATCTTGTTAAAGAAAAACTGAAGAAGTTTACTAAGATTGAACAAGAATGTAAGAAGACAGCAGAACACATCAGGGTGAGTAACACAATGAGTAAATATGTAGTATTTTTGATGAATGTTGTGTGTGACATGGATAACAAACACACCAACTGCCATACATAAATAACAAAGCGTAGTTACACTATTCAGGTTTAAAATGGTGTTTGAATCGCAGAGTCAAGCCCAGCACACAGAGAGGCAGATAAAGGCAGAGTTTGAGAAGCTCCACCAGTTCCTGCGTGAGGAAGAGGAGGCCAGACTAGCTGCACTGAAAGAGGAAGAGGAGCAGAAGAGTCGGATAATGGAGGAGAAGCTAGAACACATCAGTGGAGACATCTCCACCCTTACAGACAAAATCACAGCTCTAGAGACGGCCATGGAGACCGAAGACACCTCCTTTTTAAAGGTAGGAGCTTCATTTACTGACCGAGTTTATACCGATGAACCTCAGTAAAGTAACGTCATGTGTGTTATCACCCTCTTCACTTTCATTAACGTGACTCCTGCTGTTTCTCACCTATTGTTTCTCATAATGGAATGGACTGAATACATTTATACACTCACAATGATGCTCTTATTGTGTGTTTTTTTCAGAGCTACAACAACATCAAGGAAAGGTATGTGGACTCTCAGCTCATTTCATCTTGTGTGTTTAAGTCTCTTCAGTTCCCGATGCTGACTGACTCCTGCCTGTCGTTACAGAGCCCAGTGCACACTGCAGGACCCAGAGCTGCTCTCAGGGGCGCTGATAGACGTGGCCAAACACCTGGGCAACCTGACGTTCAGAGTCTGGGAGAAGATGCTGGGGATGGTGCAGTACAGTGAGTATCTGGGCCAGATGCTGAAATCAGGTTTTTTTTACAAACATTTAATGAACACATGAAAGAGGAGGAACAGGCTGCATGTTGACATGGTGCTGAAGATAAACAGCACAGAGTCATCCAGTCTCAGAGCAGGGAGATCCTGAGGGCTGCACTGCTCACAGTTTAATATCAGAACACACGCAGACACAGAATTAACACACAATGTAAAACCTTATGAATGATATGTTTTATTAGCTGTGAGAATTGTTTGCATTGAATTTGCAATGATGTGTTCATTGATTCATGAATTTACATAATGCAAATATGTTTTATATTTAAAATATGAATCACTATAACTACAGTATATTATTATCCATAACTAGTATATGTCATTTCCTGTGTATGGGACCTAATCTGAATAGAGTATGTGAAATGGTCCTGCCACACGCCATGGGCGGACACAAGAGATGGACACAGGGAGGTCGTTATGATCGGAACCATTCGCAGACTCCAAGATGTAATAAATAACACGCTTCAATCAAAGTGCCACTGAAATAGTTCAGTGCACAGCAATAAGGGCAATACAGGCAAGGCAGTTTGAGTCCAAAGGGTCAGAGTCCAAACAACCAGAGCAGTGTGGAGAAGGCATGGTGGGGGGTGTGGGGGGGGGTGTGGACAGGTAACCAGAGCAGTGTGGAGAAGGCAGGGTGGGGTGTGGGGGGGTGTGGACAGGTAACCAGAGCAGTGTGGAGAAGGCAGGGTGGGGTGTGGGGGGGGTGTGGACAGGTAACCAGAGCAGTGTGGAGAAGGCAGGGTGGGGGGTGTGGGGGGGGGTGTGGACAGGTAACCAGAGCAGTGTGGAGAAGGCAGGGTGGGGTGTGGGGGGGTGTGGACAGGTAACCAGAGCAGTGTGGAGAGGGCAGGGTGGGGTGTGGGGGGTGTGGACAGGTAACCAGAGCAGTGTGGAGAGGGCAGGGTGGGGTGTGGGGTGTGGGGGGTGTGGACAGGTAACCAGAGCAGTGTGGAGAAGGCAGGGTGGGGGGTGGGGTGTGGACAGGTAACCAGAGCAGTGTGGAGAGGGCAGGGTTGGGTGGGGGGGTGTGGGGGGGAGTGGACAGGTAACCAGAGCAGTGTGGAGAAGGCATGGTGGGGGGTGTGGGGGGGGGTGTGGACAGGTAACCAGAGCAGTGTGGAGAAGGCAGGGTGGGGTGTGGGGGGGTGTGGACAGGTAACCAGAGCAGTGTGGAGAAGGCAGGGTGGGGTGTGGGGGGGGTGTGGACAGGTAACCAGAGCAGTGTGGAGAAGGCAGGGTGGGGGGTGTGGGGGGGGGTGTGGACAGGTAACCAGAGCAGTGTGGAGAAGGCAGGGTGGGGTGTGGGGGGGTGTGGACAGGTAACCAGAGCAGTGTGGAGAGGGCAGGGTGGGGTGTGGGGGGTGTGGACAGGTAACCAGAGCAGTGTGGAGAGGGCAGGGTGGGGTGTGGGGTGTGGGGGGTGTGGACAGGTAACCAGAGCAGTGTGGAGAAGGCAGGGTGGGGGGTGGGGTGTGGACAGGTAACCAGAGCAGTGTGGAGAGGGCAGGGTTGGGTGGGGGGGTGTGGGGGGGAGTGGACAGGTAACCAGAGCAGTGTGGAGAAGGCAGGGTGGGGGGTGGGGTGTGGGGGGGAGTGGACAGGTAACCAGAGCAGTGTGGAGAAGGCAGGGTGGGGTGTGGGGTGTGGGGGGGTGTGGACAGGTAACCAGAGCAGTGTGGAGAAGGCAGGGTGGGGTGTGGGGGGGTGTGGACAGGTAACCAGAGCAGTGTGGAGAAGGCAGGGTGGGGTGTGGGGTGTGGGGGGGTGTGGACAGGTAACCAGAGCAGTGTGGAGAAGGCAAGGTCGGGTGGGGGGTGGGGGGAGTGGACAGGTAATCGGGAGAAAGGGAAAACATGGAATGGAACATTGACATAAAACACATAGAAAAGGATAATCAGGGAAATGAACTACAACGGAGGCATGGATCGTGACAGGAAAACATGAAACTAAACATTTAACAACACAAATACAAGCTACGATACAAGCTATGATACAATAACACGAGACGTGAGGCAGCACTGGCATTTTAATGAATAAAAAATAAAAAATTTTGAATAAAAAAATACATTAAAAAAAATAATAATAATAATAAGCTTAATTTGTATTGCATACATCAAATGTAGCTCAAAGGGCTTTGCATTCAGCCAGTTACAAATAATTATAAAAACAACACATTGTAGATAAAATATAATAATAATAAATACTGTGATTGTGGAAATACATTCACACAACAAACAAATAACAAGACAAGACAAACACTAACACGACTGCCTTAAAGGAGCGACGGTCTTAAAAGAAAGCTCCCTCAGTCTCTTTTGGTGGTGTAGTTGGCCAGGGCCCCGGCCGGGATATTTCATGCTGCCAGTTGCACCTCCCCTGACAGCAGCGGTAGGAGGCGCAACGCCCACTCCTCCACCAGGTGTGTGTGTTCTCTCCTGTACCTCTTCTTCCCACCGTTTAAATATCTCTCTTCTTCATATTTCAGCTCCTGTGATGATGGACCCCAACACTGCACATGCCTATCTCTCTCTCTGTGATGATCTGACCACTGTGAGACACACAGGTACAGCGCAGAACTGTCCTGACAACCCAGAGAGATTTAACCGCATTGTAAATGTGCTGGGATCTGAGGGGTTCACCTCAGGGAAACACAGCTGGGAGGTGAAGGTTGGGAATAAACGTCAGTGGGATGTAGGAGTGGTGAAAGAGTCCACCAACAGGAAGGGAGATATCACATACAGCCCAGAGGATGGACCCTGGCTCATAAGGCTGAGGAATGGTGATACGTACAGTGCAGTAGGAGGTACTGACCTCACACTGAAGAGGAAACCCCAGAGCATCAGGGTGCAGCTGGACTATGAAAGGGGGGAGGTGTCCTTCTTCAACTCCAGTGACATGTCACTCATTTACACTTTTAAACACACATTTACTGAGAGGGTGTTCCCATTATTCTCTCCCTGTTTGAGAGATGGTGGTAGGAACGATGAGCCCCTGAAAATCTGCCCAGTGAAAGTCTCAGTAACAGTGACGTCATCCCAGTGAAGGTGTTTGTGTAAAAATGAAACTAGAAATGCTGTCAGAGATTTAGGATGTGTCTGATCTGCCTCAGCATGCCTGGCTGTTGACTTGAGCTTTGGGACACATGCTGGAGATGATCGGGGGGGGGGGGGGGTTGATGGTGTACCAGTACCCAGTGGAAGATAAACAGACAGAGGTACACTCTCAGTGTCTAGACAGGTACACACATCTAGCACAAAGGGGGGTGTCTGTCACAAGGGAGTAATGACTATGTGGTTATTTGCTTTTACCTGGTGCGTTTTATGCTGTAAAGGAGACTGTTGTTTCTTGTTAATGTAATTTCTTATTCATCTGAACTTTGGAAACTGCAAATGTTGCTTTTCAGAGGACCAAGTGCTTTCACACTAATAGGATACTATAGATGAA